>NW_007728988.1:99815-100551 GCF_000696425.1 Galeopterus variegatus | reverse complement strand
TAAAGCTATCAGAGTCGATAAGATCAGCCAGGAGGACTAGGTGAAATATGAAAATAAACAGTCAAGGATTGACCTTCAGAGACTGCCTCCATGTAAAGGGCAGGTAAAGGAAGAAAACAGGACAAGAGCTGAGAACGAAGGCAGACTAGGGACAAGGAAGCCTAAAGACAAAAAAAACCCAGCAGAAAATGAAAGCTGCAGATATGCTGAGCAGGATAGGGCAGAAGATCTACAAACACAGAGTTGCAAATAACCTGGGCACCCACGTGCTGCAGTAATTCAGCTTTACCGAGGTTTTTCTCTAGGAGACGGTAATAGTGCAGTAAGTACACATGCATGAAACTACTGGCACGGGCTTTACTGGTCAACTATTTTCCAACAAATAAGTCTAAGATTAGGAATCTGCAAGTGACTGTGTACAAGCTGTCACCAAAACATCATAATAACCAACATTCCAGTCACTGTTTAAACACTTTACCTTTAGTTAAATAAACAAATGTTTTTAGAGCATATACAATATCCAGGCACTATTCTAGATGCTGTGAATGTGGCGATAACCAAATGGACAGAATTGTTGTCTTTATGAAGCTTCCATTCTAGTGCATTTAATCCATGCACCAGGACTATAAGGCTGGTCTTAGTATTATCTTTTTAAAGAGGAAGCAGGGATGAGTGACTTCTGTAAGGTCACACAGCTATAACAGGGGACATGGAGGCAAAGTCAGATGGTCTAGCC
>NW_007728988.1:98996-99667 GCF_000696425.1 Galeopterus variegatus | reverse complement strand
ACTTCTGTAAGGTCACACAGCTATAACAGGGGACATGGAGGCAAAGTCAGATGGTCTAGCCGCATAAAAACCACTGCAGGTACTGCCTGTTATGATACAGTCGTTACCCAGTTAGAAAAAGTGACACATAGGAGATTTAAAAATAGTCGTATTTCCATATTAGCTTTAATGACTTTTTGGATTTGCATAAATGCTCATATTTGCCTTCTCACTTTCTCCCTCGTAACTAATTTTTCAGAAGTCTGATACCTATACCAATAAAGGAAAACACATCCTGGCACTCAGCAAGTGGCAGCACAGAGGAGGGGCATGCTCTGTGTGTTAGAAATGGGACCTAATTTCAGTTTGTGGGAACGCATCCAGGCAATACTATGACAGATCAAACCCAACTGGAAATGCTTTTAATAACTGTGAACGTGGCAGTACTTCCAGGAAGGAAGCATTTGTCAAGAATACAGATCCAACCTCTATCCAGTCCAGAGAGGTATGGGAAGTATTACATAACAGTATACGCTCAGAGGCAAGGACATCCCATGTCGCAAGAAAGCACCAATGATGAAAACTCTACTTGAGTTAGTTACATTCCTAGAGTTGGTTACAACTTTGTGAGGAGACTAAGAAATTAAATTCCCATACTACTTAAGTCTGGGGTTGGTGATATGAGAACAAAT
>NW_007728988.1:94371-98785 GCF_000696425.1 Galeopterus variegatus | reverse complement strand
ATAATTGGTATTTTAAATACACCAATTGTATTGCTCAGAGAATTCAACATAAAATATCTAAGATACCATCTTTATAATTCAAGCTTAAAATTATGCATAACTGAATAACTTTTAAAGCTGTAATTTTAAATTGGTAGCTATGAGAAAAATTTTCTAAACTTATAATATTGTAATATGCAGAAGAATTAAGATCCACCATATTTATAACTTTAATTGATGAGATTTAGAAGTGTTATTTAAGCACGTGGATAAATCTATTTGTTAGATAATTTAAGTACTTAAAAAGAAAATAGAATATATAAAATTTATAAGTGCAGTTTAAAATATTTAAGCAATTTAATTAACTAGATTGTAAAAAAAAAAAAACTCTTTAAAAGGGATTTCTAAAGTTGCTAGATTTAGTAAAAGAATAATTAGATTGGTAAATTGAATTTAAAGGCTTAAGAACTGGCTTTTTAAATTTGTAATTTGAATAAATCGAATGTTAATTTTCAAAACGAAAATAGCCCTTAAATCTCTTCTAAGCCCCAAAGCCATTTTTAAGGACACCAAAAAGCTCACACAGATATCAAGTGACCTCCCAGTTGTCTGTATCCCCATCTATTATGAAAGGTCTGAATCAACCTCTAAAACCGATCCAGGTCCAAACATCTGAGGTTGTGCCTCGCCTGCTGGGCAGTTTGCTAGTTTATTCATTGCTGGTCATATTTTAAGTCTTCTACGGAGGGCAACCAGGTCTAATTTCAATTCGTATCGCAGACTCATGGTCACGACCTTTTGCAGATTGTTTTCCCTGTACTGTTATCTGCCCTCTCCCCAAAAAGCTGGCTTCCCAGCAGCTGCTGGCTGGGGTGCCATAGGGACTAAGGAAGCAGTGTTTATAAACTGCACCTCCATCAGTGTTGCTTGTAACAACTTTCTGTTCTCGTTTGCTCCTGTCATGCTAAAATGCTAAAAGGTACGTGTGAACAACGTTCAGAGAGTGGGATGGAGAGTGGGATGGACATTCCCCTTCTCTAGCTGGAATGAAACTGCTATTATTATGTGTTATAATATTGGATTTTTTCACCTCCTCCAGGTGATGAATGGGCTCTCCAGCATTGCATACAGCTCCGCTTCACTTCCGCTCATGGAACATTTCCAGATGCAACCCTGAGCCTTCCTCTTTTCTCCAGAGCACAGCACAGAACTAGTTTAGGAACAGGAGCAGTGCAGAAGTGTGAGCTGTAATCCCAGGTAGGGAGCTCGGGACTAAAAAGCTCATCTACAGCTCATGTACAGAAATTATGGATATAGAATTTTCAAAAAATACTCTTCACTGTCTACACTCTAACCAACTCACCCATCACCACTCCTGTTAAAGATTATAATGCCCTATTACTTTCAGCTTATTACCCACATAGCTAACTCACCACAACAACAATACTGTGGCTTCCATTTAGGAGTCAGTGTTCTCAGCACCACCAAATTTTATGCTCAAAACACATCACAGACAGCAATTCCTAGAACAATCTCATGTTGTTCATTTGCCTAAATGCAAACATGAAATCATAGAAAGATAAAGATCTGTTCATGAGCCAATAAGGAAAATCATCCTGACCGCAGGTCCTGTTTTTCTTTCCAAATAAATAGACCACTGGATGAACAAAGTTAGAAAAATATAAATAGAATGATTCACTGTTGCTGATGGTGAGGACAAATGAGCCTTCTAAATGTGCTGAAGTAAAGGGCAGGGCAATCCAAATTAGCCTGAAGGGCATATGCACAGAACAGAGAGAGAAAAAGAGAAAAACATCCAGAAAGAGACAGATATGGAAAATTGTCTCCAATATGCATGCAAAAGCTTCAAGCGGCTTGCAAATCTTTAAAGAACTCGCTTCACACTCTAAATAAAAGGGCTAAAAGATGCAGGAGTGATAAATAAAACATACACTCAAACATCAGTGAATAAAAATTAATTGTCATTGTGGTTTGGCATTGTGGCTATTGCATTTCCTTGGTTTAAACCTTACCTACCCAGGGGATTTTGAGTCATTTGATGAAGCCATGTGTATTTCAGAGGTTTTGTGGCCCTGGTGTAATTTCAAGTTAACAAGTTCAGGTTTTGCATTTCATGTTGCAGCATCTGGAATATTTCCTGACGTGGAGTTTGTTTAAACCTACATTTCCATGAGGAATCTTGAGTTGCTCCACTATGGTGTCTCCCAAGCTGTCAAGAAAGTCTCCCTGGGGAGAGGAGAAACTCTTTTAGGGAAAGCAAGCCTCAGGAATGTTTTGAAAAAGGAAATCCTTCCCCCCTCTATTGCTGGGCAAGCAGCAGAGCCAGTGTCTGGCATCTCACCGCCCACTTAAGAGTCTCAATTTTTCCAGGAGTAAATAAAATGTGATAATCTCAATTGATAAATTTGGGGGTTGTGCACATAAAAAAGAGCTTATTTTTCCTTTCCCTTCACTCCAAACTTCCAGATCATTTGGGGACTAGCTCTTTGGCTCAGGTGGGCTGGCTGATACTCACTGCTTCCAATGTTGATGAGTTAAGGAGATGAATCCTACAGGACAGATCCTCCAGTTTAGTTATACTTGTGTAAAGGCCACAGGAGATCTAAAAATACCTAATAAACCATGTTCATGCAAATGTTTTTCAGTTATAGAATGATTGTCCAGTGGCATAAAATCAGGCTAAAAATATATGCAATAACATGTAAGAAATCAAAACAGAAAGCTCATTAGTGCAACAGGAAGGGTCCACATTTGAAATAAGATGTTTTCTCTGGACAGTTAGTATAAATTGACTCCACCCTCCCCTTTAACTAAACGCTTTTTAAAAAACAAACATTTCCTTCCCCTAATCTGTTGAATAATGCAGTGGTGATAGTGACAGGTTTGTAAAGACTGTGCTAGAAATTGTGGGGGCTATGCATCTTCTTAATCCTTCCCTGTCTAGTACATGCCACAACCTTCAGCTCTGTGATTTGAACATTTGGCCTCAAATGTCAAAAGGCTTGTGCAGTCAGCCCAGCAAATTCAGTTATGTGTGATTGGATTCGCCACAAAGTCCAGAATTAATGTGTTCAATAAGCAGTTGCACTTCAATAACATATCAACATGAAAGAAAAATGGGGCCAAGAATTTAAAAATTGAAATGTTATTAGCCTACTTTTCCTTGATATTGGCAACACTATCATTTCTGGTTAGAGGTTCAGGATTGCTGCTCGAAATTCTCTAGCCTTACCTTGTTACTGACAGGCCAGGCTCGGCTTGCCCTCTCGCATTAAACAAATGACCTGAAAGTCCAAAAATTGATGCAAGAATTGGAAAGTTTTATACAGATTACCGGTACTCAACTAAATGTCTAACCAAGCAAACAAACAGAGAAAAGAGGAGCAGTGGGGTCCAGTTTAGCCTAGCCCCAATCTGCAGGGCCAAACTATTCCATTAACAGTGATTGATAAAAGCAGTTCTCCCCTCTGTTTTCAGCATAAATAATAAAAGTATCGACTAGATTTAAATCAGAAAAACAAAGCATAGCCAGGAGCCCTCCAGGGTGCACCTACACAGAAGTGGATATAATCCAACCAAACAGCAGAAGAGGGCTCAGAAAATCAGAGAAAGGTAAAGAGAATAAAGCATTGCCTTGTCAGAATTTAGGCCAGGGACCCCAGGAGAGATCCACCAGCAGCAGAGACATGGGAGCAAAATAGTCCCGGTCGCCACTTGCCTCTTGCAGCTGGAGTCCTCTCTGGTGCCCAGAGCTTTCCAATATTTGCCAGTGATTAAATTAGGCTCTCGGATTCCAAAGTCATAGAAATAANAAGGTAAAGAGAATAAAGCATTGCCTTGTCAGAATTTAGGCCAGGGACCCCAGGAGAGATCCACCAGCAGCAGAGACATGGGAGCAAAATAGTCCCGGTCGCCACTTGCCTCTTGCAGCTGGAGTCCTCTCTGGTGCCCAGAGCTTTCCAATATTTGCCAGTGATTAAATTAGGCTCTCGGATTCCAAAGTCATAGAAATAAACAATGTACCCAACAGTAAAGCAAGCAACGCTTTATTAGAAGAGGAGATAGACTTGTGCATAAGGGGGGGCAGCGACAGTAAAGCTGGCCCCCCAGGGGAGCTGTTCAGGCTCTTTTACAGGGAAAGGAGTTAAGAGGTATAGGCCAGTGACACTGGAGGTGGTCTGTTCTGTTCTTCCTGGTTGCGTCATGGCTGCATGCTCAGTTGGTCCAAAAAGGCACTGGAATTCATCTTTGTCACCCCAGGAGGGTCATTGTAGCAGTCACCTTGATACTTTGTGCACAAGTAAGAATTCCTAAAGGGGTCTTAAGGTTAATCTGTAACTTCTACAATTATGGTAAACAAGCCTTGGGGAGGGGTTTTATTGCAACTCATTAAATATCTGTTTCCTCTCTTATC
>NW_007728988.1:92867-93371 GCF_000696425.1 Galeopterus variegatus | reverse complement strand
TTGTGCACAAGTAAGAATTCCTAAAGGGGTCTTAAGGTTAATCTGTAACTTCTACAATTATGGTAAACAAGCCTTGGGGAGGGGTTTTATAACTCAGTAAATATCTGTTTCCTCTCTTATCTCAGTCTGTTCTGTCTGGGCAGCCCATGGGGTAATCATTTGCCCTGAGGGGACTTATGACTGAGGAGTGGAAAAGTAATAAAGTGTCCTCTGCAGGGAACATGGAGTCAGTTGGGTTCACAGGCCTAGCCTTACTCTGTTTCAACCTAACTAACCAAGGTACCCCAAATGAATGAATGCAACAGTTTCCTGCCTGCACTAAGGAACCAAAGGGTGTCATCCACAGGGAACCAAAACTGCTTGTAAAATCAGGTAAATGAGCTCTCTAATAATACCCTCCCTCTCCTCACACTCCACCCTGCAAAAGTGCTAGGAAAAATGTGTTATTAGGGCCGGCCCGGTGGCGCACTGGATAGTGCGCCGCTTGGGAAGCGCGGCGGCGCT
>NW_007728988.1:89244-92633 GCF_000696425.1 Galeopterus variegatus | reverse complement strand
ACTGAGGGTTGCGATCCGTTGCCGGACACGGAAAAAAGACAAAAAAAAAAAAAGAAAAAAAAGAAAAATGTGTTATTAATACATCTGTCAACGACTTCAATTGAGATCATCTACCAGCTCATGGACTTTCTGCAATGTTTTCTCCACACATGTACGGGAGTAGAGTCCAAAAGGCAGGGAGGTGGAGGGGGATGTTGAAAGAGGGCACACAAAAAAAAAAAAAAAAAAAAAAGGGGGGGGGAAAAGTAATTTTTATACTTAGAAAATGAAAATGCTACTTTAACTAATTTCAAACTTTTTACAATAATAAAACTTGATACATGCAAAAAAAAAAAGAAAATGCTACTTTATTTGGATAAAAACGACAGGAAAACCTGATAAAAGCAGAAGCTCGAATAAGGTTCCTTAGCCTTAAAAAGGCTTCCTGTGCTGTTTTTTCTGCTTTCCTTTCAAGCAGCTCTCCAAGCTGGAAGTGTACCAACTATTCCCAGGGTCCCTGGCCTCTGCTCTGGGTGCACCTGCCTCCATCCATCTGGAAGTGTCTCATTATTTAAGATCAGCTTCTTGGTTTTCCTAAGTGGTGTAAGGGAGAGCTTTCCATGCTGGCCTTGCTCTCCTGTTTGCCTTACCTTAGATGCTATTAATTAAGGATTTCATGTTGGAGCAAAAAGGGATTGCATTCCATGGCCAGCAGGTCAGTGCAGGTGAACTCAGGAAATTCCAACTACCAGTCATGGCGAGCCCTCAGCAGCAAGCAGTTGACAAGGTCAAGATCAACAGTTATCGGTGCTCCTCTGGGGGGAAAATCCTGGTGACCATCTTTGCTAAATCACAGAACTCATTGCAGGGTTTGTTACAAAGTAGGGAAAGGCTCTGGAAGGTATTTCTGTGCCAGAAAACACAGTCTGCCCACAAGGGACGTGAGTTTCCTTCTTGGGACAATAATGGGGTTGCTATGGGCCATCTCCAAGGTCCTGCTCTAAGATTCAATTTTGGAAGAGCAGGGACTCTTCAGTAGCCACATCACTATGGTGCAGAGCAGGCAGCAATGCTCTTCACCAGTCATCATAAGGATCGACTTCAGTCCACCAGTAAAGTTTCACAAGGGCTTGGCCATTATAGGATGCTCCATGCTTTACTGCTAAATTGAATAACCTTTAACAAGATTCTTGGATCATTTGGGATTGTGCAGAGATTGCAAGAACATAGTGTCATTTTAATAAGCTCCTTCATTCCAAAGAAATCATGAAGCCCTCACTGTGTGGACACTGGGCTAACCCCTGGGGAAAGAGAGTAAATAAGATCCAATGAGTGTCCTCAAGCACACTCTTCCCATAAGGTCCCTAATGGAGTCAGGGGATAAGTGCCCTGGGAACTTACAATAACAGCAAAGACCTGTCCTCTGTTGTGTCCTTTCCCTATAGACTTGGCGGATTAGACAGAATTCCAATCCGTCTCCAACTCACCCACTTAGAATCAGGCTCCTCCTCCCAAACCAAAAGGATGGACACATTGCACACAGCTTGGGTGACTCCTGCAACAGGGGAGCACTTGATTCTATCACAGCCGGAACTTGGTAATTTATCAGGACCTATCAGAACTGTAAAGGAATACTTGCTACCTCAGGAATGATAAACAGTACGGTAAGAGTTCCCCATAGCCGTAGACACTTAGACACTGGCCACTGTCCCTCCGTTGAGACGGAGACGGGAGGAGAACAGAGTAAGTGGTCAGAGGTGAAGTTCACCACTGAAATTGGGAGAGCCTGGAGTCTGACACTTGACCAAAACTTTGAAGCATCCTAATACCAAAGAATCTTTCCAATTATAGCTGAAATCGGGAAATGTTAATTTTTATTTTATTTTATTTTTTTTACAATATTAAGAAAATGACATAAAAAAAGAAAGGGAAGAATTAAGTATCTATGTGTATGACATTCCAGTCATTTTACAGGCTATCTGATTTAATTTTCAAATCAACCGTAAATAATGGCAGGTATTATTTCCCCCTTAACAGTGGAGGAAAATGAAGCCCAGTCAGAGACAATAAGAAACTTGCTCAAGGACATGCCGTTGTGTAAAAGAACTACAAGCAGCATACACAGAGGCATTTCATGCATTACGAAGACCACGGCTGCTAAGAAGGTTAAAAGAGAGACACGCATTGGTGGACATGATCTTACAACTCAGAAAGCGGTCCCATACACGTCCCAGAAAGCACGTTTCCGCTGTCCTTTCCTAACATGCCAGAGACCACCACCAAGGAGCGCAGCATTAAGGTGCAGAGTCCGAACCCGAGCGAGGCACTACTGGACTGACAATTGAACTTTTAACAAACACTCTGACAAATCAGGTCAATTACCTCAGCAGCTCCTTCTACAATAGCCCACGTGGTCAGGCAGGTCCTGCCTCAAGACTGACAATTGAACTTTTAACAAACACTCTGACAAATAAGGTCAATTACCTCAGCAGCTCCTTCTACAATAGCCCACGTGGTCAGGCAGGTCCTGCCTCACCTACCCCCTTTGCAGTTTTAAGCAAAGTGATGCTACAAGGCACATAGATAAAAGCCTCCTGAGGGCACTACCCTGCCTTCCCCTAGTGCATCATGGACACGGTGCCAAATGCTAGGAGAAGCAAAGACCTGCAAGCGAGCACTAGGCTGCTCAGCAGCTGCAAAAGGAAGCGAGCTCGGCCCAGCCTTTCCAGTGGTCCAGCTTCTTGTGTCTGTGAACATTGAATCTGAGTGTGATCTCTTCACCAGCAGCAGCAGCATCACCCAGAGACGCAAATTCTGGGCTCCATCCCAGACCCACAGAGTCATAAATTCTGTGGGTGGGACCCAGCAATCTGAGTTTTAAAACGTCCTCCAGGTGATTCTGATGCACACTCAACTTTGAGAACCACTGGGCCAAAGAGAACAGCAGCCTAGTAACCCAGATTCCAAATAAGAGGGGAAGATTCAGAAGCCCCGTTGAATTCTAACAAGATTTCTTCCAGAACGTAGAATCAGAAACATGTCTGCCTCTTTTGATAAATGAATCACCTTCCTTAAAATGAAAAAAATCTGAATAACATAGGTCGTGAGGTTTAACTTAGCTGCTAGGGAGTACATGTACCTGACTGTTTTGTATATTTGTTTCTTAACTGCCATCCTACATTTTTTACATGATATGAGAAAATCCATTTCCAGTTTTAAAATGTTATTTTATATAACAGTATTATGGCTAGGAGCTCACACACTTATTAATACTCTATAAAATGTGTTCACTTTATATCTGAAAGCAGCATGATATAAGCAGATAGAGACGACAGGTTGATAGAGAGCACGATACCATCTATCTATATAGTAATTTTCATTGGAAAATGGGACACACTCAGGTATTCTTT
>NW_007728988.1:88142-89008 GCF_000696425.1 Galeopterus variegatus | reverse complement strand
AGGAGTAGCAGTAAAATTCGGTTAACAATAAGATGAGAATAGAGCTAATTAAACGTGTACTTCGTGAAGCTGTCTGTTCCTCGACAGGATGGCCTAAGACAATACTGTGACTCCACTCTCGAGTTGTCTCGCAGTTCACTTTCAATCATAACCTGCTTTGAACTTTGTACATCTCCAGACTGGAAGGAGCAGGACCCTGGACAGGATGCCACAAATAGTTGTGCTGACTTCACTGACAATCAGTCAGATTCCCACAGGACTCCCGAGATCCCCACTCCTGATTTTGCTCTATAAATGGTTCTGGTTTTTTGCTATCTAGGAGTTTGAAGTCTTCAGGCTCCATAAGCTGCCCTGATTCCTTGACTGGCCATTCAAAACATGCTGCTCCTTATCACTGCAAACTTTGGTGTGAGAGTCTTTTTAGTCATGTCGTGGGGCAAACAACAAACCCCCTCTTGGTTCAGTAACAACTGGAGCAAATCTAAAATATTTATTGACCAGAAAAATTTGCTTCTACGAAATTGTCAACTATATGAGTGCAGGAAGTAATTCATGAGGGTGCTCAATAAATGTTTGCTGAATGAAAGAATCCAATGTACAGCACAGGGTATTTTTCATTTGAGACCCAGAATTACAAATGACTTCTACGGAATTTTTTCTGAGTCAGGAAAGAGAAGCTGCCACATGTCAAACAATTCCTCACCAGTGTAGGGTAGGTAGGAAAAAATGTTTTCCTTTACCCTCTTAGGTTCCTTGCACGAGATCTGTGAATAAAACTGACAAAAAGACAGATTAACAGGAGAACAGGCATACAAATTTTATTGATGTTTTTAATTTTTATGTTCATGGGGGCTTCACAGAAAATA
>NW_007728988.1:80577-87485 GCF_000696425.1 Galeopterus variegatus | reverse complement strand
AGGCATACAAATTTTATTGATGTTTTTAATTTTTATGTTCATGGGGGCTTCACAGAAAATACATGAAAGCCCAAAGTAGTAGTTAGGCTTGAGAACATATATATTGTTTTAACAAAGGACAATAAATTGTAGAGTATTGAGTAGACAAAGAAAAAGGGGTTTGGGCTCCTAGGGGCAGTAAACTATGGAAAAGTAAATATGTGGGGAATCTAATGGAAGATAAGGGTATATTAACAAGGTATGTTTGTGCAGACTCATCTCAGTGCCTACTTTCTGTCTCCGAGGACAAGGGTTGTCCTCCTCCTCCTCCTGATACAGGAGACGGGAAGAGGATACTTTCATGAAGGGAAACTCAGGCCCTGCTTTTAGACAGGTAGAAAGTGGGCAGAGAGTTTTTCCTTTTTGCTTTTTATCAGTTGCCTTCGCCTCAAAATAATCCTTTTGCCAAAGTGGCATATTTACGGGTGGCATATTCTGATCCCCTTCCCCAGTATCTCCTGAATCTCTGAGTTGGGTGAAGAGAATGCCTCTATTTCCTGATTCTCCTGTGTGACATGATCTTGTGTGCTAAATCTTTTAAGATCTGGGTCTCTCCCTTCCCCAGCTGGAGAGGATCAAGAACCAGTACTGCAACCGTTGTGGCCATAAGTTACCTTTCCCTTTCCACTCCTGTCCTATGTAACATGAAATAATCGAGACAAAGAGGGAATGTTTGACAGGTTGGCAGATCACATGGAAGGTCACAAACCCAGAACTACAAGGTCCAAGTATAATATGCAATTAAATGTGCTGTGCAATCAAAATAAGACAGGCCCAGTATTAACATTTTTCTTTTATGCTTTCATCTGTCTCTCTGATTCTGTGTTTTTCTGCCACTAGGAGAAATAGAAAAGAAAAAAAAAAAAAAAAAAGCTTAGAAAAAACAAATCTAGCCCCTTCTACCGAGTGTGGGCAGGAGGTTAATTTTACACTCCAGCTAAAAGAAAATGAGGAATGTCCTAGTAGGCAGGAGAGTGGGTGGGTGGCAGATGTCTTACTCTGCCTTTTAGGAATGCGTGTTTGAAAGTGGAGTCCTGAATATGCTACTCCCTTGAGATGCAAAGCAGCAAAGAGGCCTGCAAGGAATGAATGCAGACAAAAAAAGAACTAGGCCAAACAGCAATTAGGGAAGAAATTAACTGAGAAAATGCCAGAGGACTTTATCCTCTCTTTCCCCTGTTCCCTTGATGCAAGTTTAAGAGTAAATGTTATAGAAACAAAATCATCCCCCTATTTGATTTGCTCATCTCTTACCTGCTTTTAGGAACCTGTGGTCTAGGTGGCCCCAGTATGTACCTCAAATTATAATCATTCAGATTGGTATGACCAGGGGTTGCCAGAAGTTTGAACTTTTATAGATTAATGCCACAGACTTCCACGTTAACTTTGTTTTAGATTCCTTTTCAGCTCACCCATTTTTCAAGGCGCTCAAAATACAACACATTCTCTTCATAAATCTTCTATGTCCATTTTGATAGAGAGGGTGCACAGATGGGCACCGTGGTGATCACTAAAGAAGAACTCTGGAATTCTGGGATGATAATGTACTACTCTGTGTGCTAGAAAATGCTACTGGAGACAGGAATCAAAATTCAAATATAAAAATACAAATTATTTTTTTATGTCATTCATTTGAGGTAAGTAATTAAACACATTTCCTTACTTTCCAATAAAGATATTGGGCATTCAAAAAAGAAGCTGTGGTATTCTACTGATTTTGCATAAGTGTAAGAGCCAGAAGCCTGCAGGACCAATGCATTAGCTAATTTTCCACTATCACACACTAAACAGCTTTTTTGGACTCTAGACATCAATTTGTTCCGATACTAAAGTCCCCAGTAGTAAAAAGATATGAAAATATTCAAAGTAAACTAACGCCTTCTGAAGCTCTTGGATAAGAATACTAATGCCTCCATCTGAAGAGATGCTAAGTCTGTTATCTCTCCATTAGAAACCTTTCACATAAGTCCATTTGGACAATAAATACCTGTGGCTCATGAATGGTAGTCAGTAATATCCATTTATTTTTCTATGTAAAGCCCTTATTTCTCTGCATGTCTTGTGCAAATTCATCAGCAACACTTTTTTTTTGTGCTTTAAATCATAAGCAATTTAAAGAAAGCTGCTACAATGTCTTTTTACCTATCTTTGGGTGGTAACTAGGATAGCATCATGTGTGACTGGATGCTTGATGAAGTTTGTTAATGATAGATATTAGAATTTTGTTTCTGCACACACACACAAACATATACAAACTCAATGAAATTCTAAACAATTAACACATTTGTATGGTTCACTTGTGACTCATGATGTTGACTCATAGTAATTTATCAAATATTTATTAAGTGGTTACTATGTGCCAGGCAATGAGCACTGCACTGTGAATTGAACAGGTACTTCCTTACCTATAAAGAGCTGAGCATGTAGTGAGAATTTTCTAACCTTTAAAGTAAACAAACGCAGTAAACTATTGCTCATTGCCTGGGAGTGGGGAACAAGGGAATGGGGCTTCACAGGAAGTGGCAGGGGCTTCACAAAGGAAAGATCTACTTTAGTGTTGCCTCTAAACAGGAACTTTAGATTTCTTCTTCCAGTATTACACTGTGAGGAACAATGTGAATTTGAGGAGAGAACTCAATGATCAGAAAAATCAAAGGTACAGAACCCTAAAGGGATAAAGCTGGAGACTTTCAGCAACAAGTGCCAACTAAAAACTATCTATATTCTGTCATAGGAAAGAAGCATCAGAGCAGGGACCAGACCTTTTGGGACACACACATGAGAATACAGAACGCAGCACACTTTTTAACAGGGTGAAGAGATTACAGCTCCAGTGTAATTCTTCTTGGGTGGAAATCTTAGCTCAACCACCTACTTGCTGGGTGATCTTGGGCAGGTCCTCTAACCTCTCTATGCCTGTTTTCTCACTTTAAAATTGAGGTAACAGTAACCACCACTTTGGACCTTTGTAAGAGCTCAATTTCTTAATAATATAAAGTGCTTAAAATCATGCCTAGTACATAGTGTTTTATAAGGATCTGCTAATAAACTACTCAGTCACCTAATCAACTTTTTAAAAAACGGTATTACTAGTTTCTTCCTGAGGGAAATGTACTTTCAGAAACTACTGTAGTTCATCTTCATCGTTTGTAAGTATGTTTTAGAAGTAATATATAGCTCTCTGAAGAGAATGTGGATAATAACAGTACCTATGTCATAAGTGCATGAGAATTATTTTATCATTAGACATAAAAAAAAGCATTTTTGCCTTTGTGATATTCTAAGGGAAAAAATTAATGTAGATATTATTGTAAATAGACAACAATATTACAAATAGATAAGAGTAAAGGTTCTGGAGCCCAGAAAAGGAAAACCCAGATAACCATATGGTCGTCTATCTTACTGAGGATTATTTTCTGCATAGAAAGATAGTACTAAGCTACTGTGAGCAAGGCGCAGGACATGCAAATCATGATCACCAGAAGTGACAAGGATGGAATTTTAGTGAGTCATGAATGTGCATTTCCTCAATCTACACTTATGCAGCACTGATAGCCAAGCCATCTTACTAAGTGCTAAACAAGTCACACTTGCATTTTCTGTCCTCAATGAGCTTAAAATTTAGCCAAGGCATCATGCCTCTTAAAATATAAACCCAATAATAATGTGTCACTAAATCATTCCAGAATATTACAAAGTAATATCTAGACTAGAATATTTCATAAGAAAGATCAATATGAGTCAAAATCAAGTGAAAGGAAGATAAATGGGAATGGATTCCTGAAGGACAGGAATGCACAGAATAGTTAGTTGCAAAGGAGGGGTAGGTCATGCTGAATAGATCAACGTTGGAGGCAAAAGGCCAAAGACACAGCAGTAATGCTGGAGGTCGGTTTTGTTCCAGGGCAGAGAGGCCCTTGACAGTACTAGAGTATATTATATGACTACTATGTACAAACACTAGGCCAGGTACCAGAGACGGCAGGTTGGAAGAGAAGGTACGATGCTCCAGTGGAGCTTCTGATTCCGTGGGGGTACAAAGCAAGCAAAAGTAATAACAATATGATGACATAAAATGATTTGAATCACAAGAGAGAAATTCCAGTTCTCAAGTGCATAAAATATAAGCTCCACCAGGGCAGGAACCAGGCCAGTTTTGCTTATTGTTTTGGCAAAGCAGGTACTCGATAAATAAATGAACCCCTAAGGGATATAAAAGATTACTGAAGCACGTGAGAGGACAGGCCAATAGAGTGGAGGGGGAGTTTGAGACTCAAGAAATGCTTCATGAATGAGCCGGCATCTGCACTGAGTCATGGGTAATGGGCAGGATTTCAATGACAGAACAGAGTGGACATGGCATGTGCCAGGGGAAAGGTCCAATGCTAATGGAAACAAGGGGACAGAGGAGCCCAGGGTTTGGTACAGGAATGGTAAACAGCTCAGTTCAAATTCCCAGGTAGGCACCAACCTGGGGAGAAGAAAACTGAGTCTTCAGACTGTCTGGGAGGGGGAGGGCTTACTGATACCCTGACTCCTGGGCCCCACCTGCAGATATTCTTATGAAGAGGTACAGGAGTTTGAATTTCTAATCACTTCCAGGTGCTGCAGACGCTGCCTGGCCTTTAAGTAGCACGGACTTAAAGGCATAAACTGTAATATCGAAGAGTTTGAGTCAAGTGATGTCCATACAGGAAAGTAATTAGAGCAGGGGAAAGATTTATTGAGAAACAAAAAGGCATTATGTTTCAGCCTCCAATCATCATCATCATCTTTAAAGGAACTGGAATGATCTCTCATTTAAATCCTTTCCTCAAGACAGTCTTAAAAATAGTCCTTGAAGTCTTTTTTTTTTTTTGTCTTTTTCCGTGTCCGGCAATGGAATGATCTCTCATTTAAATCCTTTCCTCAAGACAGTCTTAAAAATAGTCCTTGAAGTCTTAAAAACATGCTAAGTAACGGACTGAAACCCCAAACTCCACTGGTTAGAAAGCACATGGAACCACCAGCAGCCTGAAATCTTTAGGGGCGGGCCTGAGGTGAGGGTGAAGGAGTCTAAATGAAGTTTCTCTTTAGAAATGGCTTTTCCGGAGCGCCACCGCGCTTCCCAAGCGGCGCACTACCCAGTGCGCCACCGGGCCGGCCCCCAAAGTCTTAAAAACATGCTAAGTAACGGACTGAAACCCCAAACTCCACTGACCATGTAGAACAATGCTGGATTTTCACAGCTTCTGAAGTTCTGTGACGGGTTTCAGGCTGTATTGAGAACAGCGATCTCCAAAGAGAGAGACTGGGGAAACACTGGAGCTAGATTCCCCGAGCACTTCTAGCACGAGATGGGGGTGGGGTGAATAACACATGCTCTACTGTTCTCTCTCCACACTGTGTCAGTACCTTGTGGGATCCACAACTTAGCTCCCCCACATCAACTATTTTAATAGAAACTGCTGATTTATTGAGCGCTATTGCCTGCCAGGCACATTTTTAAGCGCTTTAAATGTCACACTAGCCTCATGATATCTCCTAGAAAAATATCCAGATCCTCTCCATTTTATAGATGAGGTAACAGGCTTAGAAAATTCAAATGACTTGAAGGTCAGAAAGGCAATCCGTGCCAGCAGAGGGATTCGAACAGAGCGCCAAACCTGGACTCCCAGGGCTGTGTTCTCCCGGGCCAGTTCTTTTGGGCACTGAAGAGTTTTGTAATCGCAACCTCTGGGTTGGGGTTGCAGCTCTTACCAATGGCTAGTGATCTGCCCTTGGACAAATCACTTAGCCCCTCTGAATGGCACACCCTCCATATATAAAGTGAAATTTCATTAATCCAATAAGCATTTAGTAGGTATTTAGTAGATTTAGTGATAAGCACTTACTGGATATTTATATCTACTAAACACTCAGCTTTTCCACTTTGCTGTGTGACCTTAGGCAACTTTTTCCACCTCTGTGCCACTCATTGTGAAAAATAAGCTTATCTACCTCATAGTTTTTATACAAATTAAGTGAGCTATTACATGGAGAACACTCAGAACTACTTGGCATGAANAGTTTTTATACAAATTAAGTGAGCTATTACATGGAGAACACTCAGAACTACTTGGCATGAAGTGATCACACCATAATGTTCGCTCTCAGATCTGAGGATAATGACGGGGATGAGAGTCCCTGTGCTAAGTGTTACTAAGAGCTGCCCCAACACCTCAGGGTCTCCATGACAAGAGAGAGAGTCATGCCTGCGAAAGCACACACCGTGAGCAGTGCACAGACGTCAGTTTGCATCTTCCCTCAAGGTGAAGCTCACACGCAGGAGATTCTGTCAGGGAAGAAGCAATCCAGGTAAAATGGACCATCACAGTCGCTGTCTTAGGCAAGAAGGCATGAGACACGGAGAACAAACTGCGTTTCCTCTGAGGTCAAAGTTTCATGGACACAATGGCAACTAATACCCACCTCAGAATTTATAAAATTAGAGAACAGGGTTAATAGAAATCATTAAAAAGACAGTAAGTTCTGAGATTTGGAGAGGTCTAATGAGACTCACTCATCCAACAAGTATTTACTGAACCGTACCCAGTTCTTTTGCTAGGCTCCTTTAATGAATTTAAAGGAATGAAATGATTAGTCATTTAATAACATTGGGTCAATATAATTACTGTTTTTTTTGTTTTTGTTTTAGGTTTTTAAAATGAGATCTACATCTAATATTATAAAACAAATTCTATGAAAGTTAAAGAATTAAATATATACTGTACAGTAGGGTAACTATGGTTAACAACTAAGTTTTGTGTATTACCTAATAGCTAAAGGAGAGATTTTTGAATGTTTTTGCCAAAAATAAATGAAAAATACATTAGGTTACTGATGTATTA
>NW_007728988.1:71726-79820 GCF_000696425.1 Galeopterus variegatus | reverse complement strand
TTTTTTTTTGTCCTTTTTGAAACCAGCCTGCACCGCGCTCAGCCAGTGAGTGCTGTGAGCGAGCGCACCGGTCATCCCTATACAGGATCCGAACCTGCGGCGGGAGCGCTGCTGCGCTCCCAGCACTGCACTCTCCCGAGTGCTCCACAGGCTCGGCCCTGTAAGTGAATTCTTATTTCATCTTGAGTTGCAGATTCTTTTAAGTGTAAAGACAATGTAATATGTATGAATTACATCTCAGTTTAACAAAAATTTCAGAAACTTAAAAACTTAAAAAAATAATAAACCTTGCATTCATATAAAACTGCATATTGGAAATGCAAGGAGTCATTTAAAATTATATTTGCAAATTGTCAATGACTGAAAAAATGCTCAAAACATTTTAAGAAAATACAAACTGTAAAATCACAATCACAATAATTATTACCAATTAGCTTTTGGTTTTTATGGTTTTATGTATTTTCCAAGTTTTCTAAACTAACTCTTGATTACTATTAAATAATTGCTGCAGATGTATTAAAAACTTTTTTTTCATAACAAAGCAAAAATAATTGAAAGATGAATCACTAAAAAAGAAAAAAAAAAGGAAAAAGAGAAGGCAGTGTGTGGTTCTCAAACAGCAGTGAGCATCAGAACCACCTGGAGGGTTTGCTGCTGGGTCCCACCCAAAAAGTTTCTGATGAGGCAGGTTCCTGTGCTGAGGGGACCACACTTTAAAACTGCTGGGTAATAGATAGAATCACGGACTCCTGCACCAGACTGTCTTGATTAAATCTCAGCTTTAACACTTTAAGTGTGTTAATTAGTTACTCTCTGAAGTTTAGTTTCCTCATCTGTAAAATGAAAATAATAATGGCAGACAATAGTACCTACTCTGTAGGACTGCTATGAAATTTAAATGAGTTACCATTCACAAGGAGTTCAGAACAGCACTTTTTACACAGTACATGCTTGTGTACTATTTAAGTAAGAGTGAAAGCCTGGCATTGCTCATATTTCACTAAAGATGTCAAATAACATTTTTAAGATTTCTACCACATTATAAAATTTTCTCACCAGTGTTAATTTTTTACTCTTTTTCAATTCTTTTGTAAATCTTTGCCATAAAGTTTTTCAGAATCCTCAAGACAATTCTGTTTACTAAAGGACAATAAGTAGATGGAGTGGAAGAAGAGGCCAGCTGAGTACTGGACCTGTGCAGTACTGGGGGTGACCTGAGAGACAGGAGGTAGGGCTACCTTCCAGGGCCAACAGAATAAGGGGGTGAGGGTTGCTGTATGCATCACGTGATCAAGTGAGATAGTTTACATTTAAATGATATAATTTGACCCCGAGATGAAAATGTCATGACCCACAGCTAGAGTGACACTATAATTTATCATCCAAAATGAGAACATGAAAAGTAAATGAAGGGAGTCCTATCAACCATTAGAATGGGTCAAGAGGCATAACTGACACTGTTCTCTCTATAGCTCCAGCCCTTTTCAAATATCAAAGTTACTAAGTGAAAATTAATTTTGCTTTTCCTGTAGTCAAGAAGGATAATTTGTATGATGTTTGCATCACTGTGGAGACTTGGGATTTTGACAGTCTAAGAAGAAGCACAGTGTAGTTGAAAGAATAAGAAACCTAGGAGTCAGAGTCCCCAGTTGAGGGTGGACTGTGGACCAAGCCAGAAATTTTCATTATGTATCCACATATATTCTCTCATTTCTGTTAACATTACTCAAGACAAGAGTTTCTCCTTGGTTTTGATTTCAGAAGATAAATTTGGAAAAAGTGTGGGTGTGGGTGGGTGTATATGTATGCATGCAATCATGTACACACATGCACACTCTCTCACACTGAGATAGGGTGACCCCCACTTTCATAACATATGCAATTTGCTTCTGTGAAACTGCTTGCTGTGTGACAAGGTAGATTGATTAAGTTTAAATAGTGTTTGAATTGCTTAGAAAATGTTGTTGTTTGAAAATCCCCCTCAGCTCTTCAGCCCCCTTGATAGAAGTTAAAAACTAAATATTAGCCTGAACTTACGGAAGTTTGAATTTTGTTTGCTGTTCCCCACCCAAGCTGCCCCTGAGCAATTAACTGGCTTGTTTCAGCTTCTGTTATCAGCTTGCGCTAGGCCTCCCCAAACCACCTCCTCACGCCAAGAGGGTATGTGTGTATGCGTGTGACTATATGATAACTATAAGTGTGTGACTTTGATAACTTTAACTGTGTGACTAATGTAAAAATGTGCCTTTTAAAAAACCCTCTAAACATCAAGTCAGGACTGCTCTTTTCTGGGACTTTCTTGGAGGGACAGTCGCTGGCCGGCCAATAAAACCCCCCTTTTAAATTCTCAATTGGGCATTCTGGTTCCTTTTCCATGTGGCAGCCTCACAACAACCACACACACACACACACACACACACACACTCTCTCTCTCTCTCTCTCTCTCTCTCTCTCTCTCTCTCTCTCTGTGTGTTACTTGAAAAAAAAAAAAAATCCGGCCCTTCCATAAAGACCAGGAAAAAAAAAAATCTGCAACAGACTTTAGTTTCCTAGAAGTAAGCCATTCTCTAAGTGTTTGGAATAATCTCAGATTAAATGTGCTTCCAAACTGAAATTAGGCAAGTCCCCCAAAGAGTTCATCATTTGGTTCAGTAGAAAGAGATAGAAGACTGTACAAAGGGTACAAAACCAAGTATTTTAACACATCCACACTTTAGTAGGGCAGAAAGGAGAATGGAGGTTAATGGTTTCTCCAGTAACAACAGCAAACTCAGTCTCCTGTCTGGAGGATGAACATTCAGAGATGAGTAAAGACAGTTTCTTCTAATGCCTTTCAGTATTAGATAAGAAATGATATCAAATTCTTTTATTATGTGATATAATAAGTAATATATTATAAGTTATCAAATATATAAAAAATTATCATGTAATTAATTTTTCCAATGTAATATGTGTTTAAAGAATGAATGAGGGAAAAGACACACAACAATAAATATCAACTTCTACATGAAAGCAGTGAAGGAAGTGACCCTTTCTTATCTCTCTCCTCTAAGGGGATTTACAAACAGCATACAATTCCTGATTCTATTCTCATTACAAAAAAATAATCAACTACTTCTGTCTATATGCATCATCTTCTGATACATTTTCATATAAAGTTTTCTATGCAAATATAATTCTGCATTACATTCCAAACATTTACTTTATGACAACAATCAGACCTCAAGAGAATAAGTCAGGAAAGTTCATTAAAAAATCTCATACTTGTAACCAGTTTGTTAAAAAATAGAATTCTTTCTCGTTTGTAGCCATTACCAACAGCAGGTGAAGATAGGAAGCAGAAATAAGGCAATGCTCTCCTTCCAGACAGAACTAAATGCTTACCAGATTCCCCTTGCAATCCCTAATCTATCTTTTGAGAATCACCATAGAACCGCACCCGCCAACACCATTTACACCAAGCTGCATCAAGATGAAGTCAGAACATGCCTATTCTGCTTGACATCTAGCTGTGTGCTTTTATGCTCCCATTTCACCTCACTTTTTTCCATTTTATTCCAGTCTGGTCATGTCGGCTCCTGTGGCTGGCTCCCCCCTGCCAGCAGTGATGTGGCGATCTGTTGAGACTGTGACTCCTGCTGGCCCATCTCTGTGCTCTTCCCCTCGACACTATACCTCCCTGCCGTACAGAGCAACCCCACTCACTGACACAGAAGTCTCTACGTGTCCTAAGACAGCAAACACAGTAGGTATCTTACAGGAGTTCTTAGAATCTCCTTGGTAAAAAGGAGTACATAATTCTTAACCAAATAAACAGGGTCACTTGGGTTTCAGCACCCAGAGAACAAGTGCAGATGTGTGGACACGGAGTCCAAAGCCACGAGGTCGATTCTTGTGCCTGAATTGAGTTGTCTCTTGGATACAGGTTACAGTAACTACAAACACTTCAGCTATCTTTATCTGTGACCTACAACAAAAGTTTTATTAATTCACATAAAACTTTTGAAATGGGTTTTGATTGGTGATTTTTGTGGTGCTCAAACTCTGGATTGACTAGAAGTATTATACATAATACTAGACATACTATGCATGAACAAGACTACACCTTTGAAACAGGACTTGAGCTTTGGTTTTAAAGAGTCTTGAATCCAGCCCCTATTTCAGAAGACTCTGGTTATAAAATTAAATAATTCTTGCCTCTAGAATAACTGTTGTATTTGCTACAATCAATCTTTTGTACAAGCTGTGGGCAGAACCGTAAAGAGCTGAGTGCTAGATGTTATTGTTAACCTAGCATGTTGTATGTCTATTTTCATACTTTCTTTTTAATAAAAATTTGTAATTGTAGAAAGAATTAGTTCAAAATACATTTTTATGTACAGCAGCCAGGTTATGACGACAATAACTGTAAATCCTTGTTATTAAAAAACAGAATAAAGACCACCACCACGAAAACCTAATCACCATGAACAGCCAAATTTGGTTGTCAATTTACAACAAATAGGAAAATAAATAAAAATAAAAGTAATTTTATATTTTGCAAGGATATATAGAGCATATAGGACATATAGGATTTTGTGAAAACTATTTTGTACCTGGTACATAAATGATACTAAAAAATTAGTTTGTTATCACTGTGCAAGTCAAACAGGTCCTGGGATCAGAATTTTATTGGTGGAAGGCAGGGTCCGACATCACAGCCTTTGAAGAATTTCTGCTCCTTGCCTGTTGCTCCTTTTCTTCGTGTTAGGTGAGTGATTAATGATCAGACAACAGGTTCCACTGTATACGGCACTGATTCTCCTTTCTCCCTCTAAGTAAGGTCTAATATAGATGCCTTAGTGAGCATCTTCTCGTTAGCCAACTCCATGCCCTAGGAGAGTCAAAATGGGCACCATATTTTATACCATATCACTTTCATTACCACCAAAACCCAAGAGATCTCAGTCTTTACATTCAAATTTATGAAAGCCAATGATCCATGTCTTACATACTTAGTTTCTCAGATAACATCTTGACCTAAGCCTGTTCTAGGATATTCCAAAGTTAACAATTCAAGGTGACACCAGGAAGAGGTGGGGGTGTGTGGGGGGGTGAAAGACTGAAGTAAATTGTTTTCTAAGTTTCTCAGTTTCCTGGCTACATTTAAACCTACAATCTTGAAGAGCAACTACAATAATCCCTGGATCAACAACCCAGCATTTAAGCATTTCAGGTCAAGGTCTGCCGGTACAAGAAAATCCAATGCTCACTTCAAGAGTAGGAAATCATAACAATAGGAGATTCCATGCCCCGGAGGCCTGCAAAGCTTTAGAGAACATAAAAAGCTGACTCTTAAACAATCCTTAAGGAGCCAGATAAAATCTGGTCCCTACCCTCATCTCAGAACACTTATGCTCTAGTCACGGAGATAAGATCATGTGTGAATCACTAATCAATATATATATATATATATGAAAACCAGTGAACAGGAACAATATTAGGAAGACAAAAAAAGCACTCACGAATCAATGAACATATACAACCTAGTGTGTGACAAATGTTTTATGTGGCGGAGTTGGGCAGGGAAGACAAAAATTGGCAACAGCAACTAACATTTGCATAGCACTTCCCCGTGCATTCATAGTCCTGCCTATAATGGGGATGAGAGTCCCAAGGAGGGCTCTGGAGAGGAGGTGAGATGCACAGGGCTTGCTTCTAAGTTAGGCGCAGTGCTGGTTTAACACGGGCACGGAATACACCAGGGAGGCACCAACAGAAGCAGTTACTGCTCTGTTTGGCTGGAAATAAGCTCAAAGTTTCAAAGAATTCACAACAGAGAACACAAAAAAAACTTAAAATTCATCTTTAATTTCTTTTTCTATAAAGCAGGCTTCCTGGAAAGCTGCCCAAAGTGGATGTATTTTCCAGGAGACATGGGCTGACTGGGTTTGGAAGAATGCACTCGCTAACAGTGATTTGTGTTCCTGTGATGTGCTCCGATGAGGCACTGGGGACTTTAAAATGAGACCATCGACACGTATTCAGAGAGCTTTTAGGATCTCAGATAAGCCCAGATGGCGATGCTTAGTTTCTTACCTATGAAGAAACATTTCTCCAAAACAAAAGGATGGAGTTAGTTGGAGTCCCCAGAGGCCTGTTGCTGCTGCTTAGCAATACAGGTCACTAGAGTGGTAGAGTTGAGCAAGCAGACGGCCAGGCTGAGAGAAAATACTGAGGATTAGAGAGCAGGTTGGGGGGAGAAAAGAACTGGATCTGAAAACACAGGCCTTGTGACCTTTATATCTCTGTACAGCAGCATTAGATATATCTTCATACAACTGAAAATATCTATCTTTTTTAGTTTACCTCTAAAAAGTGGGCTTTGCCAGCCTGGGAGATTTTTGATACTTTGATTCAGCTAGGAATTCAGCGAAGGTGTAGACACACAGCAAAGTGTCCCAGTATCTAGAAAATGACACTGTTCCCGGGAATGACAGGGAACTCACACATACTTTTGTGTAGTCCCTCCTTCTGCGGGCAGAGAAAATAAAGCTGGGGAGTTAGGATGTTGCTTTTCCACGGCCTCAGGAGACTTCGGTTAAAACAAGCATTCTTTATGTTACAGGCAGCGTTCTAAACCAGACATGGGTTCAACCCACCCGAGTAGTTAAACACTCAATGTTGATTTGGGAAGAATGGCATGAAATATTGATACTGTTCAGCATTTGTTTTGTCATCTGTGGCCACCCACTGCAGACAAGCAGCAGCAAACTCAAGGGTGGAAACGCTGATCTCAGAGAAACTGCCGATTGAGACTATCCCAACCAAATGGAGGTTTCCTACAAACTCAGCAGCAGCTACTTTCGTGTTATCTTCTTACTAGTGGGATCAGCACTTTGCATCCATTTGCAGGATGCAGACAGTATGCTGGGACACATTGATAATTACTATTTTTGAGAACCTATTGTCTTAAATACTTTTCAAATCTTTAAGGCAATGTGTGAGGTAGGTATCATTATGCCCATTATAAGATTTAGAAGGAGGGGTTCAGATAGTTTAAATAACTTGCCCAATGTCACTTAGCTCAGCAACATCAACATCTGAGCCAGAGCTGTCTATTTTACCAGGCCAGATTTCCAGCCTCAACAGCCATCTCTCCCAAGAAAGAGATCCTTTTATCCCCACTTACAGGCTTAACTTTGCTGTCTCTGAAGCCAGATGTGATCTCGGAATTATCTGACATTTGATTCATGCCCTAATTCTCGTAAATGGGCTTCTGATAAATGTTCTGTGCTCATGGATAAGCTGATATCCAAAATTCTCTAGTTCTGAGTCTCTGCCTTGCACTTTCATGTTCATTAACTAGGGTTTTAACCTCAACTCCAACATTTTCTTTGCAGTCTTACTTCCTGTTGTGGACTTTACCACAGCAAATTTATGTAAGAGCCAGAATTAACATACATCTTTCACTAAAGTTGGTTTGTTTGTCTTCTGCTACTCTCTGGGTGGGGATATATATATATGTATATATATATATATGGTGAACCTTGATAAGATGTGAGTGTAATACATATACAAAACAACCATACATCTTTGCTTAGAACAGACCTGATTTTACGCCTATTTTCCTAGCACAATTAATAGTGCCCCATTAAACTCTCAGAACAATCTAAGTTAAAATGATAAATTGTAAGGTTATCCTAAAGTGGTACACTATTAGGGCACCATGAAGGCCCTCTACAATTTTTTCATGTAATCTTTTTTTTTTTTAATTTTTGCATTTGCTCAAAAATGTAGCCTTATTCCCTAGCCTTATTCCCATTATACAAGTCAATTAAATGAAAATCAGAGAGCTGAAAATATTTGATTCAGAGTGACAAGGTTACTAAATGGAGACAAAATTCAAAGCCAGATGAGTCTGGAGTCAAGTCTGACAGTCTTCTCACCCCATCATCTTGCTTTCAGCAAGAATTTCTTAAGCACTTCTAGAACATTTGCCTGTCTGACTGTCAAATAATCAATGTATTATTATTATTATTATTGCCTTTTCCAAAATGGATGCAAGGTAGCTTAGATGCTTAGTGACTGCCTAAGACTATAAACAATTAAGTG
>NW_007728988.1:69147-70726 GCF_000696425.1 Galeopterus variegatus | reverse complement strand
CTTGTTATAATTACGCTAAATTTTGTTTAAAACCAGATTGTTTAAAAGATCAGTTTGGTGAATGGGCTTTTTGTCTGCCTGTAACTATAGTTTTTATACAGCCAGTTTATTTCAACTAAGCAACCCTTCTTCAGGCTGTCCATTTGCTTTCATGTCAGAAGCAGAAGTGGTTGTAGTACCTACAATTAGAGAATTGCACAGGTTTCTGCTGTTGATAATTGCTCAAGCAGAAAGCAGTAGCACAGATCCCTTTTAACATCATGGCCCTAATGATACCCTGTCCTTTGAACTTACTTCTCTTTTTGTTTTGTATGCTTGCTTTTATTATTATTATTTTAGAATATTATTATTATTATTGCCTTTTCCAAAATGGATGCAAGGTAGCTTCCAATTAGATACAGAATATACCGAGATAATATAAATCTGAAGAAATGAGAATAAAAACATGGAAAAACTAAGTAGGCAGTTAAAATGGATCCAGATGCAACAGTAATATCAGATTATTTACCATCAGATTCAATATTCTGACTTCACATGAGAGAAAGCTGATCAGTTTATAAACCAAATACTGATAAGAGGGGAAAAAAAAAATCAAAAGAAACCCAGCGGCTCCTGATTGTACATGCAGGAAGCAACAAACCATTTCTCCTACAGGGCACTAATAAAAGGGACACTGTAATCCAATGAGCAAAAACCACCACATCTTTACAGCAGGTCCTATAATTTTCATAGGTCTCTTTTCTATGACATCCCTAGATATTCACTAATGACACTACTGCATAGCATGATTCAGAAGACAGGGCTGGTGGGGGTTGTGAGGGGGAGTGGGGGAGAGAGACTGATTTTACAGGAAGTCAATAAAATATCATCCAGGTACATGAATGTTGATTGGGATAGATATTAGCACATTTAATGGTTCAAGTTATTTAATGGTCATTCACCAGGCAATCATCTATAGATGTTGTTTTATTCGGCTGAATTTTGGTAGATACTGGGAAGAACTCTGTCTACTGCCAGAAAAGAACTTTGCTGATCATTCTGCATAGATCAAAGGATTACTTTTTTTTTTTTTTTTTTTTTAATTTTCTCATTGTAGCCTTACCTTACAGATGTACCATCTACTCATTCCATGCTGGAGAGGAAACTCAATACGCTGATAAATAAAGAAGCCAATGATATGGATAACTTATAATGGTTTTCAAGAAAACACCTATAGTCATGCCACATATTTAGTTTTTATAATGAGGCTATATGAAATGTCCACGGAAGGATGTGAGAGCGTACTTTGTCCCTTAGAATCACCATGTATAAAAGTGAGATGTTTTTAACGATGTTCCATTATAATAAATGACAGTAATAAACTGAACAACAATCAAGTATTTCCATATACATTTAAAATAGTTTCTAGACACTTTTTTTTCCCCCAAATGTAGAATCATATACCAATTAGCACTAAATAGTTCATGGGAAAAAAAAAAAAAAAAAGCTCTAGGCTTTTTGAGTGTGTTTTGTTTATTTTGTCTTTTAACTGAAACACAATAGGGGGGTTCTGAACCTCGGCAGGCCATCACTTCAACGT
>NW_007728988.1:67177-67816 GCF_000696425.1 Galeopterus variegatus | reverse complement strand
ATTTTATCTAAAAAAAAGTTTTTAAAAAAAATTTCTTATATGAATTCTTACATTATTTCATATGCTTAGAATTATTATGATATATTCAACTGTATTATGGTTATCACACATGGCTATCGTATTGTTTGGACACAGCTTCCAAGGTCATCCTACCTATAATCTTCAGTTCTTAGAAACTGAAGTCCTTCTGTATTAGTAAGTCAGTCACATTTTAGCCAGCATATTTATTTTTCCAGTTTCCCCTAGAAATGCATAAAATGTCCAGAACCTAAGAGTGAAGACAGAGGAGATTTTGATACGCTTGTGAAGTTATATCACAGCCTCTCCTCTGTTATTCCAAAAGTAAAATGTAATCCTTAATTTCTGCATTAGTATGTGAATCATATTTAAACGTTCCTAAGTATTCTTGAGTTTATCTGCTTATAGTGTTTAAGATATTTCAAAACAAAATTAAAGTCTGACCACATTGGCGGTCATATATAAAAGAGATACAATGATTTGGAGAAATCACCATATAAACAAATAAAAGATTTTTGTATCCCAAATCAGTGATCCCACATCAAAAAAATAACACCCCAGACTTCCCAGTTATAAGGTAATTAACAATTCTTTTAAACTCTAGCACCACCTAAAAAGATT
>NW_007728988.1:60502-66718 GCF_000696425.1 Galeopterus variegatus | reverse complement strand
GGGAGCGCCGCTGCGCTCCCAAGCGGTGCACTGTAGCAGTGCGCCACCGGGCTGGCCCCTGTAGGCCTTTTAAAAACGGAATTTGATGTAGGAAAAAACTTGCATAGAAATTTTCAGGCATCTAGCTTGCTTCAGAATTTTGGTGTAGCATTAAAATGCATGTCTCCTAATAAACAGTTTATGAAACACTTCTAAATTAAATTAGTCACTGCATTAGTGCCACAAGATTTATATATATTTGTTATTCTATTTTAAATCAAGATAAAGAGAAAAAGAACAGGAAGTTGAAGAGGAGGAGGAGGAAGAAAAACTGATAATTTTAATTTAATCTCCAGAATGGTTCCTTACCCAAAAGCGCCAATACTGTATAAAAAAGATGAAAGCAAATGTTCTATATTTCCAAGTCAGAAGTTAAAGAAATTATTTCTGTTGTTACATAGTTATTACTAAAAATCAAAATAATTTTAAAAAACACTGCCTTTAATTTCCAACACTCCCCCCCAAATAAAAATATTTTCTTCTTGAACACTTCTGAGGTAACAATTGATGCTTTTAAAACCTAAGATTGAACCACTGATTTTTAGTGACTTGCAACATTTTCACAAAGATGTTACCAAATTTATTTCCATATTTCACTTTTATGGAGTAGCTAATATACCAAATCCATAGAATTTGATTAGATTTATTTTACTGTCAATTCTATACTAAGATTTCATAAATTTAATCAGGCTTTTCAGTAAAGGTTAAAATTCTGACTTTCCCAAATCAAGTAATAGATTTTAGTGTTTTATCCCAAGACTTATCATTATGTTACATATTCTAATTTTTAATATAGAAAAATGCTAGTTTAAAAATTAAATTATGTTCTAAATAAGGTGATAATAGTNAAGTAATAGATTTTAGTGTTTTATCCCAAGACTTATCATTATGTTACATATTCTAATTTTTAATATAGAAAAATGCTAGTTTAAAAATTAAATTATGTTCTAAATAAGGTGATAATAGTATAGTCTGCAAGTATATGCCACAAAACATACTGAGAGTCAGAAAGAGATAATTGATGAAAACCATCATCTAACTCCTAAAGTTTCACTTATATAAACCAGAATATGGGGTGACTGTCAACGAAAATGTTCCATTTCATTAACATGAAGCCAAAAATTATTTTATGTTACAATATTTTACAATAATGTTTTCTTTATTCTTATGGCCTCTGAGTACTGATGGTTTATAAACCAATTAAAAAGATGTGAGAATTAAATACAAATCTACTGTTCATGAATATTCTATTCGTTTATGTTTATATTCTACAGTAATAAAATGTGCAGCTATTTTTAGTTTAAGTCTTTTCACAACAAAATTAAATTTTATGGATTATGTTTTTGTTGGGGAAGTGAATTGCTAGAAATTAGTATGAATATTCTATTCGTTTATGTTTATATTCTACAGTAATAAAATGTGCAGCTATTTTTAGTATAAGTCTTTTCACAACAAAATTGAGTAAATTTTATGGATTATGTTTTTGTTGGGGAAGTGAATTGCTAGAAATTAGTTCCTATATACTTGTATTAATCTACCATTTCTTTTTTTTTTCTTTTTTTTTTCTTTTTTTTTTTTTAGGAGTGCATCACTGAGTTTTTCTTCTCATATATGACTCCCATTATAAACCAAGATATAAATTTTTTGAAATCCAGAAAGAGAATATGATACGTGATTTGGGATGCAATAGTACATCCTTAACAAACAGAAAGAGGGCATAAACAGTTTGAGATGGAAGAAGAGATTCCAAGACACCTGTGAATATTACTGACCAGGTGGACCTATCTCATCCTGGGCCCTGACCACTGCAATAGATTATTCCAACCTACAATTTGATTCTTGTTCTTTTTAGAAAAATTTGGCATACCAAATCATCCAATTCTTCATGCAAAGAAGACAGTCAATGAAGATAAATGTGTTTGCTTTCATAACCAAGCCTTGGAAATCAGGTCAGTATTCACTTCAGTTACATAAGAACTTATGTACCTAATATGTGTGAAGTTTATTAATTATCAATAACATAATGATGTTTGAGAAATGGACCCTGACCTCCAGAAATCTCACAAATAATTTATGAATATCCTTTGTGTTTATTTGTTCATTTTACTACAAACTTGTTATTTACCGGTGTAATAAAGTGAAACATTTTTATTAGAATCTCAAGAAATGAATTGTTCCTGGCACTAGACAAAGCTGTCTTGGCCTTGAAAGCAATTGCAGATCAGAAGTGCTCAGTCAGGAGAGCCAGCTACTTGGCAAACTGAATTGAGAAATTAGAACCTTTATTCTCATGCAAATAAGGAAAATACACAAAATGTAATTTCAGTACAAGTGAGAGAAGAGATGGTTTGTTATTTAACTGATGAGTAACCCATGCTCCCAGGTCTTTCCACCAAATATTTTCCGTCTGCCTTTCCACCACAAAAACAGACAACATTATTTTGTAGAATTACAAAGCAACCCCAAGGTGCTCTGGCCCAGGGGATGCTAGTTACAGTTAAAGTATTTAGTATAAAGGGTAATACAAGTATTAACAGTAAAGAGGGTCTGGGACTTTTCACTGTGGTTGAAAGACAGAACAGGAAGTATTTCATAAAAGAAAATAAAACTTAGAGATCTTCCAGTCAAGCACTTCCCAAGATTTTCTGATTTACAAAACTCTGTCATAACCATATATTGCCTTATCAAAAACTGGGAGAATTAAAAAATTATTTCAGGGTGGGGTAATAATAGAGGTCTTTCTATGTACCTGATGCCATTTTAAATATTTTCTTTCCATGGCTTAACTTGTTTAATCCTCAAAGTAACACTGTTCTATAGGTGGCATTACCTTCCCCAGTTTATAGATAAGCAAACGGAGATTAAATAACTTGCCTAAGTCATACGTCTAATACAGATCCAGGATTCTGAGCCAGGTATACTGATTCTAGAGCCTGTGCACACTCCCAACTATTTCTCTGTGAAAAAGAAAGTTTAAATTAAAATCGATAATGTTTATAAAGATTTTGTCATAAAATTTATTTTAATATTCCATTTAATGTTAATCGTAACTTAAGAAAATTGTTTACTTTCTTCCATTTAGCAAGTGGCCCATGGTGCTTAATTTATTTTGAGAATAACTTATTACTGTTATTATTTGAGATAAAGCACATTTCTAAATTATTTTTGAATTAAATATTATACTATATTAGGTTTGGAAACCAAACACATTATAAAAATACATACTGAAACTTAACTATGTACTATGGTATCAAAAAAAATCTACAAAACCGCTTTAATTTTCTGATGTTTAAAATTATTGTTATTTTGTAAAAAATCTTTTGGTACATATTTTTGTTTGTGTTTTATTTCTAAGTGACAAGAAAGAGGTTTTAGGGTGTTATTTTCCAGCTCTTCTCCAAAAATAATCCATTGTATTTGCAAAGTCCTTACATCCCTCCAATGAAAAGACAAATAGAATATAATTTTTACTGTATTTTCTTTCTAGTATAGTTTTTTTTTTGAAGTCCTAGAAACATTTCTTATTTTGTCTACTTAATGGGCTTTAAAAATATAGTAAAGATCATCTTCAGATAAATTTTTAGAGTTATAACCTTTGTTATGAAACTTATACCTTACTCTTGGCATATGATGAACATGAATGAAATAATAAATGAATAACCATAAAATTTAATATAAAATTGAGCATTATTTAAAACCACCAACGCAGGTGGTACTTGTTCGGATGAGTAATGAATGAAGTCATGAGCATCCTCAAATGAATTTACTAACCCTCATGGACAACTACTCTTTTTGCACTTATGGCCTTTATTTTACAGGAAAATACTCAAATAACGATTTTACTTCCTGAATTTTGAAAATAGAAACTGAAGCAGATGTCAATAGAGATTCCTGGTTTACCTTATTAACCAACAGTTTACAAACAATTGTTTAGCAAATAATTATCTATTTTAAAAGTTTAATTTGGGCCGAGCCCGTGGCGCACTCGGGAGAGTGTGGCGCTGCGCTCCCGCCATGGGTTTGGATCCTATATAGGGATGGCCAAATTGTTTAGCAAATAATTATCTATTTTAAAAGTTTAATTTGGGCCGAGCCCGTGGCGCACTAGGGAGAGTGCGGTGCTGTGCTCCCACCGCGGGTTCGGATCCTATATAGGGATGACCAGTGCGCTCACAGCACTCACTGGCTGAGCGCGGTGCAGCCGGTCTCAAAAAGGACAAAAAAAAAAAAAAACTTTAATTTTATGTACAAGGATACACATACCTAAAGAGGTTAAATCACTGGTCCAAAATCACAGAAGTAATTAATAATAATATACTTTCTCAAACTTTTCTGTACCATATGCTCACCACAATATACAACATTCTATGAGAATACCTAAGTGGTTTTAACAACTATGAGTATCCTCTAATATTTATCTCACTAAGATGCTGCTTCCATCATCTGTCACTCTGCTTATGCTGGGCTTGGAGGTAGATTTTAAATCTGTGCAGAGAATAAAAGCTGAAGGATTATTACTCAAAATCTAAAGAACCACTATATAGAAAGAAAAAAAATATATATATAGGCTAAATTCAAAAATATTAAGTTTTGAAATGTGAAGGCTTGGTTTTAGGGTAAACGAAAAAAAAATATCGTACTATATAGTGATCAAGAAAAAAAAAAAAAGATTAGTTGTTGTCATGGGCTGAGGGTTGGAAGCTGGGGCAGGGCAGGAATAGACCACAAAGACAGCCTAAGAAACTTTTGCAGGTGATGGAAATGTTCTGTGTCTTGATAGTGGTAGTGTCAAAACTCATGAAAGAATACCCTTAAAATTAATCTACTTGATTATACATGAAATACACTGTGATAAAATGAGAAAAAAAGTACTATCGTATAGGTAGTAAAAAAGCTTATAAAAGTCATTTCCACAAGAAATATTTTCAACCTGAAAGCCTAAATAAGATGATATATAATAAGATGATATAATCAAATAAATTCAAGAAGAGTTTGAATTCAAGACATTAGAAAAGCTCTGGCATAAGTTTCTAAAATTTTGAGATTGACATTGTAAATACAACTGGCATTGCACAAACCCACGTTCTTTTCTCAACCATACAGATAAAACAGTCAGTTAATGACACTCTGACCATCCACTGAAATATCCATGTAGGAAAAACACGTTTCATGGAGTAAAACCTAAGTACTTGATTAATTTATAACCTGAGTTCATTGCTATCTCAATGGAAAACACAGCTCAGAAACCCCAACGCTTCCTGACCTCTTAATGTCGCTAACCCCCATCACAGCTCAGCTCTGCATTATCAAGGAGGAAAGAGATAAAAGGAGGNGTCGCTAACCCCCATCACAGCTCAGCTCTGCATTATCAAGGAGGAAAGAGATAAAAGGAGGACGGATGCACATTTGAAAAACAGTCCATTTTCATGCTGACAATCAGCTCTGATGTGTGCTTTGTACAACGTAAATGAGCATAAAATAGCCAACAGATTTCACATTCATTGCTACCATATTTTCCATTTAACCAGCAAACTGGGGCAAAAGCTTTTAAGAGATGGATTTACTCTAGTTCAGCAACATCTCCCATTTTCTCAATGACTAATCAATTGATGTATTACATTTCTTTGTAAGTTGCTATGTTTTTCCGCGGTAATTATTTACTGTTTATTTGAATGCATTAAAACCTTTCACAAAAAGTAAAAATGGCCAGCAGGGCCACCACTACGCCCCCAGTGATGGTTGGCTCGTCTTTGTTGCTGTTTCTCCTTTCTAAGCTGTCTGTCACTACTGATTTTTGTTTGTTTGTTTGGCTCCAGTTAAGCTGTGTGAGAAAAGCCTGATGAATAAGTCCTTGCTGGTCAAGGGTTCGATACTAACTCATTAATTAATCTCAAGTACTCATTAAGATACATTAGTATCCGACATGAGTGTACAGAGTGTGCATGTGTATCACAGTTGCTGAGCACCAACACAGTCTTTTTGTTGCACAAGAGAAGATGCGTCCTACGTAGAACAGACAAGAGCCAGGGAAGAGCACAATCCATATATTCCACCAGAAAGTAGGGATAAAAAGGGCCGGCCCGGTGGCGCACTGGATAGTGTGCCGCTTGGGAAGTGCCCGAGGGTTCGGATCCCACATACAGACCGGTTCCCGCTCACTGCCTGAGCGAGGCGCGG
>NW_007728988.1:58196-59486 GCF_000696425.1 Galeopterus variegatus | reverse complement strand
AAAATGTTAGCATTGAAAACTGTTTGCAAACCCCGACTCTATGATAGACTCGCCAGACCCATTGCCTCAATGAGTTTTAGATGCACACACTCTAAGTTGCCCTGACAGAGTAGCTTGCAGTTTTATCAGCAGGAAAGATAAATATACCCCAGAAGCTTGTGATATATAAATGAGCATTCCAAAGAACAGCTTAGTTTGATCACATTGACTTCATACTGAAGATTATCAGTGAAGGAAAAATTGCTAAACAGAAATAGGATACAGGTTACTCCAGCCTGGCCAGCGCATGAGAAACGGCAGGGACTGCAGGACACTCCACCCAGACCCTACAGCAGGAAAGATCCTAACTGAAACAGTCTGTAATAAACACTTTCTTCCTACATTACCCACATTTCATCATCAATCTATCTAATAGCCTTACTCACTCTTCAAAGAACAGTATAAACCCCATCGTCTCTCAGGGCTGAGGGTGGACAAAGATATCTGGCTCTGTTTGGTGTCCATCCTGCTGAAACACATGGCAAATTCTTTAACAAAAGCAGTTCAGTGAGTAGAATTTCCTGCAGCAGCAGGCTGAAAAATCCCAGGGTTCCTCATCCTGTTTTCCCATTGGGGAGATGCTGTCCAAGGCAGCCACGGGTGGGTGTGTGAGGATCGGCATCCACCTGTGCCAGTACATGGGCATGTGTACTCACCTACAGGTGCATGGACATCCACTAGAACAAGAGAAAGAAGGGACAGGTGAGCAGAGGTGAAGACTGGCACTGAACCCCTAGCTGTCAGCATCCCTTTATTAGGTGATGTCACCTAGCAGGCTTGACAGAATAACTCAAAAAGGAGGGAAAAAACCCTGAATTCTACATACTGTATCGAGCTGCAGGTAGATAATCTCCAATTCCACCAAAGCTGTTTTATCAATGCAAGAGGAATAAATAAAGGAAGGTGTATTCCATCCTCAGTGCAGTCATGTGATTGCAAGAATCAACTCGTTCATTATCTTCCATCACTGAGAAATTTAGTAAATAGTAGCAGAATAGGAGTCAATAAATGCGCTTAAATAACACCTTGGCTTTTACTTGCTGTGCTTTTAATTTGGTAAATAAATGCCTTCCAAGGGCACGCACCCTAGAGTCCAGGCAGTGACGTGGATTAAGTACTCTGTTAGCTGTGCAAAGCTGAACACATCTCAGAGGTCTATCTAACTATAATGGTCCTGGAACGTTCAACCTAAATCTCCCTGTTTAATTTCAAACATTAAAAAGGGGCATGTGGGGGCAACAAAACTATAAC
>NW_007728988.1:52779-56516 GCF_000696425.1 Galeopterus variegatus | reverse complement strand
AAAAAAAACAAACCTTCACAAGCTCAGAGCCTGCCAATATATTTCTTTTTAAGGGCAGAGCCGGAGCAGGGCTGGTAGAAAAGAAACCAGATGACTCGTAGAATAGTAATGGGAGAAAGTCAATTGGTTCTGAGGGGGGAGCATCAGGGCCCTGGAGAAACATGCTGTCCTTGAGTAAGTCAATTTGACCTTCTAAAGTACAGTTTTGTTCACATGTCCACACACACTTAACTTATAGGCATGCCGTGGAGCTCACCACAATCCTCAGCTGACACAGGGTACTGAGCACAGCCGGGTTTTAACCTGGGGGTCTAGAGGGTGCATACATCAGCATTTACCACATTTTGTGGCTGGATAAACAGAAGCACCAAGAAGCTAAAAGGACAGCTAAGAGAATAACACATGTAGCCAGGGGCTGAAACAGAACCTTCCTAGATTTCTGCCTTTTTACTGACTCTGTCTCTACACTGAGAATTAACAAACAATGGGCATTTAGTGAGAAGAAATCAGAGAGGGAAGTTAACTCCCCAGCACTCACCTGTCCCCACCACTGTCCCACTATCGCGGGTTACACAGAGGCAAGTTAGCCCTTTAGGATTCACCATTTAAGTTTCAGCCTCTATTGCACGAATTCCCTGCTTATATAAACTTGTTATCTGCCGAGTTATCTCCTGAAAAGCAGAGCAGTTTGAANAGCACTCACCTGTCCCCACCACTGTCCCACTATCGCGGGTTACACAGAGGCAAGTTAGCCCTTTAGGATTCACCATTTAAGTTTCAGCCTCTATTGCACGAATTCCCTGCTTATATAAACTTGTTATCTGCCGAGTTATCTCCTGAAAAGCAGAGCAGTTTGAATTGGGTTAGGTTAGAACCAGAGAAGGCCTCCAGATTTTCTGATGCTCTTTCCCTAAGGCCACCCTAGAGAGGCTGGTGTGAGGAGCTAAATCTGAGTCACCTCAAAATCACCTGGAGAGCTTCATAAAGATGCTGATGTACTCAACAGCAAAGTAGTCAACTGAGATGTACCAAGTCCAAACCTGTAGGAATGGAGACTACAGAACCTTACTTTTTAAAGCTGTATAGATGATTCTGCAGCTCATAGGAATCACAGGCTTTGTAGCTCCTTCCTAGACTGATTGGTCTGCCTCATCCAATGTGGTAGCCACCAGCCACATGGGTTACTGAGCACTTGAAATGTGGTCAGTCCAAACTGGAATGTGTTGTAGGTGCAAAATACACACTGGATTTCCAAGACTGGTACTAAAAAGAGGATGTAAAATATTGGTTACATGTTGAAATGGTAATATTTTGGATATATCAAGTTAAATAAAATAACCATTAAAATTAATTTCTTTGGCTCCTTTTAATGTTTTAATGTGGTTAAGTATAAATTAAAAATTAAATATGTGCCCAGATACTGTATTCATTACCTCTTCCATTTCCATAGACTTTCATATTGTCAAAGTGGATGCTTTCCCATACGCTGTCTCTTCTGTCTCTTTACCCAGACCAAACCTCAGCAGAAGGAAATCACTCGAGCTCTCTTGGAGTTAAGCACCCCTTATTAACTTCTTCCAGTCTGTAAACCTCTTACTGTTATGTGTCTTAACTCACTCCAGCTTCATTTTATACCCGTTAGTTTCAATCTAAGTCGGTCACAGTCACCCTTCATATTTCTGGTCTGTAAAATGATGCTAGCCTTACTTTTTCCATTCTTCAGGAGATATTTTCCAATGACTTTATCTTCAAAACATGGCACCTGTTAAAAATTGTCATTCTAATAACAAATTCAACAATCAAGTGGTAATTGCCTAAAGTGGTATTAGGTCAAGTTTTTGCCACTTTCTTGTTTATTGTACCCAATCACTGAAAATTTGAGTAAATTTCTATGCCTATGTGTCTATGAATCAATTGCGGAAAGAAACAAAATAAGTTATATAGTTTCTAACCTGATAAAAGTTAGTTTCAACAAGGAAAAAGACCACTGCTGATGTGTGTAAGAGACAATCTACTATAATTCAGAGTAGCAGCAGCTGACTTGGCAGGAAGGGAGAGGACCTTGCAGAGAGAAGAAATGTCATGTGTGAAGTCACAGTCGCAGTGAGCACGGCCTCTGTAGGGCACCACGTGGCCAGCCTGGCTCCTCTGGAAGGTGCTCAAGGACACGTATGGTGATAGGGGCTAATGTATGGTGTTTGTGTGTTGCTCCCGAGGAGGTGCCCTGCTTAGTAAAACCATCTTGTACATTCTTGCCTCACCAGTTGACCTATAAGCACTGTGTTCCATGAACGTGCCACATAACCAACCACAACACCACTGGCTAAGTCACACTGCAGCTGCTTCTCAAAAGCCAAAGGGCAGTTTTCACTTGGTGGTGGTCAGTGCTGGAGAATAAGTACAAATCTGGATACCAGCACAAGCTCTTCAGGTGGTAACTATACAACCCAGGCAAGTCATTAATACATCAAGAGGCTCTATGTCCCCTTGTATGGGATATTTACTGGAAAGCCTCAAATAAGACATTTGCTTATGTTGCCACTTTAATTATTATGACCACAACGTGGCAAACTAGAAGAAAGATGGACTTTGGAGACAGACTATTAAATTAATATTTCTCAACCCGTTTCCAAACTGTAAAAAACAGAAAATGCCATATACCTCATCTGTTTGTTATGAAAATTAAATAGGATTATTTCTTTAAAGCACCTGGCACATAGTAGGTACTCAATAAATGATAGGACTCTTCTCTCATTATTTCAAGTGATGTCAAACCACATGAATATTTTTATGCATTCAAAATCAGCATTGGTTTCGGCCAAGTATGAAAAAATAGTTCTCTATGTGAACAGATATTGAAATTTGTTGGGAAATGGAACTTCAGCATTCAGGAAGTTTCATCTTTTGTCACTTTATATGGTGGAGGCAATTCTTCTGCTTGTCAGTGATTGAATCCAGTGAGTGGTGCAGCAAATCCACTCCCACTAGGCATGGCAGCCGAGTTTCTAGACCTTCACTGACAGTGGAAGAATACTGAACCTTTAGAGAACACTCAAACCTTCTTTCACACCAGGACTAATTCAAACATATCCAGCTCAGCAAAACAAAGACCAACTGAGAAAATGTCTCTCAATGAAACCCAGTCCTCTCCAATCTCTTTCTAAGCATGACACACTTTTATTAGCACCTTCTTCTGTTTTGCAATTTCCACAGAGGTCCATTAACAGCATTCCAACTGTTGCCAGTACTGTGCACCATAAGCTCACAGAAAAGGGGCCATATTGCAACCTGCTGCCACATACAGAGCAGAAAGGGTGGGTCTCTAGGTTTCAAACAGCTGCAACTATCCTAGTGCTCATTTACTCGGCTTATCACACACAAAGCACTGCAGAGTTTAGACAAAAAGTAATTGAGGCCGGCCCGGTGGCGCACTGCTACAGTGCGCCGCTTGGGAGTGTGACGGCGCTCCCACCGAGGGTTCGGATCCCACATACAGACCGGTTCCCGCTCAGTGGCTGAGCGAGGCGCGGGTGCGACACTGAGGGTTGCGATCCCGTTGCCGGACAGGAAAAAAGACAAAAAAAAGGGGAAAAAAAAAAATTGAAAAAATATTCTCTGAATGGACATGAAAAAGTAGAAGGTACATTATTTGTTCCAAGTTCGTTTTTTTATCTCTTGTCTTTCAGAGGGGCATCAATGAAATTTTATTTATTCAGAAAGGCCCACTGCAGAATATG
>NW_007728988.1:21241-51791 GCF_000696425.1 Galeopterus variegatus | reverse complement strand
GCGGGTGCGACACTGAGGGTTGCGATCCCGTTGCCGGACAGGAAAAAAGACAAAAAAAAGGGGAAAAAAAAAAATTGAAAAAATATTCTCTGAATGGACATGAAAAAGTAGAAGGTACATTATTTGTTCCAAGTTCGTTTTTTTATCTCTTGTCTTTCAGAGGGGCATCAATGAAATTTTATTTATTCAGAAAGGCCCANTTTTTTATCTCTTGTCTTTCAGAGGGGCATCAATGAAATTTTATTTATTCAGAAAGGCCCACTGCAGAATATGTGGATAGATATGCTGAGTTTAAGTTTTCTTTTTTTCACTATTTTTAAAAGGTAGATGATGGTATAAAGAAAGTTTATAATAGTCAAGAGTAATCTAAACCTGAAGGGTGGGGTTATGGGGCTTACTCTGTTTTCCCAGATATTTTATATTTACATATGTGTGATACACACATACACACATATGTATTTGAGATATATATATACACACATCTATGTCTATAGATATTTGCTATATAAATATTTTATAGCTATAAAAATACATGCTCATGGTAAGAAAAGAATGCAATCAATATTGAATTGTATACATTATAAAACCAGTTTTTATACAATACTGCTGCCAAATAATAAATAGATGAATTACAAACAATTCCCATTAGTAAAGCCTAAGTAAAAAGCCTCTAAAAGCAGAAGCTGTACTCATTCTCTGAATCTCTACAGTAAGGATCTGACATATATTTGTCAATAATGTAAGTGCCTTCCTTCCTAGTTGTGTTTATTCCCCAATACTAAGAACTCCCCTCTCCACTCTCCAACACCGTGGTGAGCTGAGGTCTCAGGCGAGTCGCACAGCTGACTCTCCAGGAAAGGCCGGCAGGCCGGAGCCAGTCTCCCCTCCCTGCACAGAGGGGAGCAGGAGGCTGTGCCTCAGCCTGGGCCACTTTAGTCGTACTGAGAAGANCTTCCTTCCTAGTTGTGTTTATTCCCCAATACTAAGAACTCCCCTCTCCACTCTCCAACACGGTGGTGAGCTGAGGTCTCAGGCGAGTCGCACAGCTGACTCTCCAGGAAAGGCCGGCAGGCCGGAGCCAGTCTCCCCTCCATGCACAGAGGGGAGCAGGAGGCTGTGCCTCAGCCTGGGCCACTTTAGTCGTACTGAGAAGAGGCCATGTTTGGCCCCAAATGGCATAGCTCCCTCCCTCACTCTTGCTGTGTTTTTAAGAGAATAAATCATTGAAGCATATTCATAACCATTCCTGGGAGCAAACTTTGATGGGAGGTGAAGAGGTTAGCACTCTGTGGCAAGAGTCCCTAAGCAGAAGGGTTTGGGTGGAAAGGGACACAAGACAGAATAGGAATAAGGGGACATTTTCTACTTTCACAATTTAGCCTAGGGCCAGTCTTTCAAAGAAAGACAGTAGCAACCAACTTATAACTTAAGTCAAAGTCCCTGGCAATGCCAGAACAAAGTAGTCACACATCATTTCTAATCTGTATCCTACTTGACTTGTCACTTTATATAATGATTTTTATAGCTCTCCCAGGTCTACCCTTTCTATACTAAGGCATGAGAGAAATGTCCACACGCCCTTCCAATGCACCGAAACAGCACTGTCTCCAGAAAAACCCATGGTATCAATGCCACTTAACTAATAAGGCATCAGTATGATTTTCCACTCACATCTAACCTGCAGGCTAGTAAGGGAGGGAGGGAAGGACAGGGGGCATATCTAGCTCCCTAAAGGGGAACTGGTGTTTTCATTAATGCACCTGCTATTCTCAAGGTGTGGCTTTCACAGACTCCAGACTAATTTTATGTGAATTAACAGAAGTAACAGGCACTTTATCCTGAGTTCCACTTTCATATCTTACTTTAAGACACACAAAAGGAAGCTCATATAGTACCACACTGGCAACTACCTTTACAAAGAGCCAAAAAGACATCAGAAGAGAGAAAATAAATAGGAAGANCTGGCAACTACCTTTACAAAGAGCCAAAAAGACATCAGAAGAGAGAAAATAAATAGGAAGAGAAAATGCTGTTAGTTGATTCTAGTGAGAAGTTTCCTAGGAGGTCAGATCTTGTTCTTAAATCTCTAATATGTGAATTCTATTAAATACATATTAATAACTCTACGACCTCTACAGAGAGCTTCTTTAATTGCATATTCTTTTCTTATGACAAAAGAAGAGAAAAAAGTTGCTCAGATAACTCTTCATTAGCTAGCCATGAAGACGCAGAAGATTCCTCCCCATGGCTAGTCCAGCCAGCTACTTAATTTACGTGACTCATGGAGCCACAGCCATCTTACCCCTCAGAAGTCCACCTGCCATCCCTATCAGACTTACTGCAGCAGCGTGGCCACTCCAGAAGTGCAGTAGTTTCAAAGCAGGTGCTAATGGGCCAGTTTGTTGTGATATTCAGGACTGTATTTTGCAAACCATGTAAAGCTGTGAATTCTTCTAATGATAAGTGATTCTTGAAGACTTCTGGCTGCTTCTGCTATCGCACCCAAACAATTTATTCAGATTTTCAGAGTCCCAACGTCTGGCAAAAATGAGTGGCCATCCTATGGATTCTCAAGCTATTTCCATACATAACCAAATAGTAAAATATTAATACCCACCCCTGCCATTTAATCCTTCTGATTTTCAATACACTTCTCTGACTCAACAGTAAAGTTTCTAGGAATTTGTGCTAAACAGTTTTTGACACAACTTTTAAGACACTATAGAAACAGAGGGTAGAGGTGAATATATGCCAAAGTCTACAGGTGAGAATAAGCCCATTCCACCAGTCAGTTCTGTGTAGAACGTGACACCACTGAGACATGGAGTGACCATGGGGGTATGCCTGAAGTAACGCCCTTTTTCCGAGAGCAGGACCGACGCCATGTAAGATAACCCCTCCATTTTGTGAAAGTTTAGGCAGAAATGTGGGTTTGGGATGGGAGGAGCTCTTCTAACTGCAAAATTAGCTTATGTACTGTTGGCTTGCTTGCATTGGCTAATAACTCCTAGCGCGGTGATCAGGCGACCAAGTTGCCACGCTTGAAGCTTTAAAAACCTTAAGTAAAAATGGCTCGGGGCGCACTGTGAATTGGCTGGTGTAGCCCCGGCCGCTGGAAATAAAAGTTTTTTTCTTTTTTTCCATATCGGTCTCCGAGGGTGATTTCTCCCAACGCCTATAACATGACTTTCCTCCATAAGGTCCTCCCAACTAATTTCCACCTTTTCTTGTTGTTGCATCACAATCAGAAACCCAGACCAGACTTTGAATAGCATTCTGACACACATTTTGAAGACTGGAAAGCAAAATGCTAAAATGCAATTCAACAGAGATACTTCCTTGTTCCATCCCCCTGTAACAGAGGTCCACATCACAGGGAAAAGAAGGGCTGTGACAAGGGCTTTAAAATCATCATTAATGTACATTTGGATTAACACTATGCTCAAAATGCCTTTACATGTCAAGTATGAAGCAAGCTTCTGGCACCTGCAGATGGAACTAAAGTGCAATGGAATGCTGGCAGTGACTCTGTAGACGCGCCAGGGAACAGGTTGAGTCTCTGATAACAACTGCTCCCTGGAGGCTGTGAGACTGCTGTTAGCGAACCAAAGGAGGCAGGGGTTACCGTAATAAACCACTGAGATTATTTCTGAACCCTACTGACATGAGCCCTGGGCAGTAAGAGGCAAAAAGAAACAGGACAGAATTTTTTTTTAATTAATAAAAACAATATTTAACATGAATTAGCTTCAAGGTGGAGCTATCCCCTTTATCTTCAAAACTCCCTCCCTCACTCTGCAGTGGGCTCAGGGTCTGAAAGGAGGATAGCTCAAGGCTTTCAACAAGAAATCAATGCACTTGCCTATTTAAAGTAGCTCACCTAGGCCTGTTCAGTGGAGTTGAAAATGAGCATAGTTAAAATCTAGAAATCGGAGGCAAAAGTCCCACTGTCTTCACGCCACTGATTTACTGTGTGACACGAACACTATGCTGTCACATCTGTGAATCTGGGATGATGATTCTTTTGTTGGTTTGCTTAGAAATATGGAAGCAGAAATATAGTATGCCTGGGGTATCTCTTTGGCAATTACTTTTAGAATGAAGAGACAGTTTCCATTTCAACAGAGATATTTAATAGCCAAAAGGTGAATACATGTCATAATAAGCAAAAGACAATAGTATGTTGAAAAGAAAAATTTGTGTAACACCTAGACTCATGTCAATTTTTAAAAATCTATATATACATCAGACCTGTTACTTCAAGCAAAACAAGAATGAAGTGCTGTACCGGCCGATTCATTCCATGTTGTACTGCTTTTCTGCACACTAACTTTTTTCAAATGGCTCTGTTGTAGAAAATAAATCATCTGTACAGCCCACTCCTTAGCCACATCAATCCTATTTAAGATGTATATCCAAACCTAATCCAAGTATCCAAACTCATCTTGCCATACTGAATCGGATGTGAAAATCATTTTGCATATCCTTCCCCAACTAAGAGTTTTGGATGTGAACTTCCAATGCAGATCCCACATCTAAATGGTTCATTTTAAAGAATCCTCAATAGCCAAGTAACATTTCAATGATATGACCTTGCTGTTGAATCATGGAGTTAAAAACTAGACAATTATTGTCTCATACATAAAACGTGTGTGTGTGTGTGTATATATATACATATACACACACACATATATATATATATATGTATGCTGCCTTTCAGATTAGGTCTGTCTGCAACTGATGCAACACTGNGAACTTAATTATCTTCCTACTCTATTGCAGTTTGCTTTTATGATTCAAATTTTCCAAATTTTACGTAGCTTACATGATTGAGAATAGGAAAACATGGAGCATACAGAGGGTAGTATTACAGCCTTCATAACTGTTGTATCTTCAGAGATCCTTAAGTGCTAAAACTGGTATAACTAAAAACGGACAGAAAAATCACGGATGTAGCAGAAACAGCTGATAAATGGAAATCCAAAATACCTACCTGGATAATTCCCATTAGCGAGTCAGGGGACTGCACGTAGTCTCCAGGGTCAACGTGTGGGCGAAGTATACAGCTATCTTGTCGAACCGAAATCAGATGGAGAATATTCAAGAAACCAAAAAGTGGTGGCGTAGTGAGGCAGAGTGAAACTAAATGGCAGGGAATGGGAGGGAGACTTCTCTTCCCTGTCTAACCTTGAATAGATTTTAAATAATATATGATATGTATTTACTGCTTATTCAATACACAACTAAATAAAATTAAAAAGAGAAAAAGGCGCCAGATGGACTGCATTGTCAGAGGGTCTGGAAATTTAATTTTCAACCTCGACTTCACATCAGAATCACCTGCTCATATTATCACTTGACTATCCATTTAGGAAAAAATAAAGCTAGATCCGGAGGATTTGTCAGACCATAAACACAATTATGTCTTCATCAATGACGGAAACAAAGTATAAAATATTAGAAGAAAATCTATAATAGTTTTTGTAATAAGATTGGGAGAGTCATAATTTTTTAAGCAGAATTTCTAGTTTTGTTTTAATTCACTCCCCTAGGCACCAGACCCCCCCTTCTCCAAACAAATTTCTGATTAAGTAGGTCTGAGTTGAGGTCTAGCCATATTACATCCCTTGAAAAAGTTCCCTAGGTAAGTTGGATTCACATTCCTATTTGGTTCCATTAAGTTTTCCTGTTGAGGGTCAAGTATATATTTCCAGGTTCACTACTGTGATTAGAAAAGACATTAAGTTTACTATGATTTGGNTCAGAAGTCCACCTGCCATCCCTATCAGACTTACTGCAGCAGCGTGGCCACTCCAGAAGTGCAGTAGTTTCAAAGCAGATGCTAATGGGCCAGTTTGTTGTGATATTCAGGACTGTATTTTGCAAACCATGTAAAGCTGTGAATTCTTCTAATGATAAGTGATTCTTGAAGACTTCTGGCTGCTTCTGCTATCGCACCCAAACAATTTATTCAGATTTTCAGAGTCCCAACGTCTGGCAAAAATGAGTGGCCATCCTATGGATTCTCAAGCTATTTCCATACATAACCAAATAGTAAAATCTTAATACCCACCCCTGCCATTTAATCCTTCTGATTTTCAATACACTTCTCTGACTCAACAGTAAAGTTTCTAGGAATTTGTGCTAAGCAGTTTTTGACACAACTTTTAAGACACTATAGAAACAGAGGGTAGAGGTGAATATGCCAAAGTCTACAGGTGAGAATAAGCCCATTCCACCAGTTAGTTCTGTGTAGAACGTGACACCACTGAGACATGGAGTGACCATGGGGGTATGCCTGAAGTAACGCCCTTTTTCTGAGAGCAGGACGGACGCCATGTAAGATAACCCCTCCATTTTGTGAAAGTTTAGGCAGAAATGTGGGTTTGGGATGGGAGAAGCTCTTCTAACTGCAAAATTAGCTTATGTACTGTTGGCTTGCTTGCATTGGCTAATAACTCCTAGCGCGGTGATCAGGCGACCAAGTTGCCACGCTTGAAGCTTTAAAAACCTTAAGTAAAAATGGCTCGGGGCGCACTGTGAATTGGCTGGTGTAGCCCCGGCCGGCTCGGGGCCGCACTGTGAATTGGCTGGTGTGGCCCCAGCTGCTGGAAATAAAAGTTTTTTTCTTTTTTTCCATATCGGTCTCCGAGGGTGATTTCTCCCAACGCCTATAACATGACTTTCCTCCATAAGGTCCTCCCAACTAATTTCCACCTTTTCTTGTTGTTGCATCACAATCAGAAACCCAGACCAGACTTTGAATAGCATTCTGACACACATTTTGAAGACTGGAAAGCAAAATGCTAAAATGCAATTCAACAGAGATACTTCCTTGTTCCATCCCCCTGTAACAGAGGTCCACATCACAGGGAAAAGAAGGGCTGTGACAAGGGCTTTAAAATCATCATTAATGTACATTTGGATTAACACTATGCTCAAAATGCCTTTACATGTCAAGTATGAAGCAAGCTTCTGGCACCTGCAGATGGAACTAAAGTGCAATGGAATGCTGGCAGTGACTCTGTAGACGCGCCAGGGAACAGGTTGAGTCTCTGATAACAACTGCTCCCTGGAGGCTGTGAGACTGCTGTTAGCGAACCAAAGGAGGCAGGGGTTACCGTAATAAACCACTGAGATTATTTCTGAACCCTACTGACATGAGCCCTGGGCAGTAAGAGGCAAAAAGAAACAGGACAGAATTTTTTTTTAATTAATAAAAACAATATTTAACATGAATTAGCTTCAAGGTGGAGCTATCCCCTTTATCTTCAAAACTCCCTCCCTCACTCTGCAGTGGGCTCAGGGTCTGAAAGGAGGATAGCTCAAGGCTTTCAACAAGAAATCAATGCACTTGCCTATTTAAAGTAGCTCACCTAGGCCTGTTCAGTGGAGTTGAAAATGAGCATAGTTAAAATCTAGAAATCGGAGGCAAAAGTCCCACTGTCTTCACGCCACTGATTTACTGTGTGACACGAACACTATGCTGTCACATCTGTGAATCTGGGATGATGATTCTTTTGTTGGTTTGCTTAGAAATATGGAAGCAGAAATATAGTATGCCTGGGGTATCTCTTTGGCAATTACTTTTAGAATGAAGAGACAGTTTCCATTTCAACAGAGATATTTAATAGCCAAAAGGTGAATACATGTCATAATAAGCAAAAGACAATAGTATGTTGAAAAGAAAAATTTGTGTAACACCTAGACTCATGTCAATTTTTAAAAATCTATATATACATCAGACCTGTTACTTCAAGCAAAACAAGAATGAAGTGCTGTACCGGCCGATTCATTCCATGTTGTACTGCTTTTCTGCACACTTTTTTCAAATGGCTCTGTTAAAACAAGAATGAAGTGCTGTACCGGCCGATTCATTCCATGTTGTACTGCTTTTCTGCACACTAACTTTTTTCAAATGGCTCTGTTGTAGAAAATAAATCATCTGTACAGCCCACTCCTTAGCCACATCAATCCTATTTAAGATGTATATCCAAACCTAATCCAAGTATCCAAACTCATCTTGCCATACTGAATTGGATGTGAAAATCACTTTGCATATCCTTCCCCAACTAAGAGTTTTGGATGTGAACTTCCAATGCAGATCCCACATCTAAATGGTTCATTTTAAAGAATCCTCAATAGCCAAGTAACATTTCAATGATATGACCTTGCTGTTGAATCATGGAGTTAAAAACTAGACAATTATTGTCTCATACATAAAACGTGTGTGTGTGTGTGTATATATATACATATACACACACACATATATATATATATATGTATGCTGCCTTTCAGATTAGGTCTGTCTGCAACTGATGCAACACTGGATGTGGAATGTTATCACTTGTAACTCGAGGCCACGCACGCTCTCTTCTCTTCCAGCTGGAAAATCTCAGCAGTTACTCCTAACTCTACTCCTATTATGAGAAAGGAAATGCCATATAGTCGAATACTTACTAAAACACAAAGTAAAGAGAGTGAGGTCACCTGCGTTTTCTTCACACATTGAACCTGTTAGATATTTATAGGGTCATTCTCAATTTTCTTATGATTGACTAACCATTTTTAATATTTACGTTGTCCAGGCATTTACAAGTCACCTGGCTTATAAAGATACTCATTAAGACAAAAGTCAGTTTTAAATTTGTTCTCAATTAGTCATTTTTAAATATAAAAAAGAATTAGTGCAGTGTAATATGAACCTAACATTTCTTTTACTGGGCTGTCTGCTTCTCTTTACCTTGTTCCCTGCATCTTACTATGCCTGAAATCTGGTTCTCCTTTTCTAGTTAATGATTAATCTAAACTTGTAGCCAGCAGGTAACCAAGGAACACCTGAGCGCATGTGCCTGTTTACATCAAATGCTCGGCAAGATTCTCAACATCTGAGGGGCCCTGACCGTTTTCCTATATTTTCCCACCAGCATCAGTCTGCAGTAAAATGTGACAAACAAAATTATTATTATTTTTCAAGAAGCTCAACTCCTTGGAAAGTTTCCTCACCTTCTTCTGAAATTATGGTCTTTTTAATGTTTTGGTTCTCAAAGATCCCTTTTTAAAAAAGAAATTATCATGATGGTAGATCATAGTTTTTGGTTTTCAATCTACAGTTTTAGGTTAGTAAATAAGGAGTTGGAAGACCTATATTAGACTAACAGCAAGGGAGGTGTTTTTTAAATCAGTAAGACAAAGCTGTAAGAAGAGTGTGTCGAAGGTGGAAAAAGAAAGCTACGGTTAGAGAATAGATGGAGAGAACCTATTACAACTACACAACCAGAAAGTAATCACCATAAATTGTACACTTCTTGACAACCGATGTCCTGCACTGAAGCACGGTAGCACACATACTCAAGAGAACACAAACAAGACATATGACATAGTTCCTGCCTGGGAGTGGTTGACAAACACAATGTCATTAGAGGTTCTTGGATCTTTTTTGAATGCCAATAATACCCAATCTTGACTGCAGACTCTGGGAAGATGCACAGAGCCAGGGAAAAACTGAACCGGTAGGATCAATTAATGCTACAACAGGTGTCCTCAACCTTAGCAGCAGCACTTTAAAACAACCTGAAGAGCTTTACAAACAAGCAACCACCACACTGATAGCTGGGTCACAGTCCAATCAAGAAGCTGAGGGGGCAGCTGTGGCTCTCGAAGGGGATTTTTTAAAAAGCTCTCATGGTGATTCTAATGTGCAGCCAGCATTAGATCCATGGATGTGGAATCTACATTCTACAAAACTCTATAGTACTGAAAATTTGTAGACCTAGTCTACTGGGGAGGAGGGAAAAACCCTCTCTGCTACCAATTTAAGGGATGGATTAAAGTAGTTTCTCTTTCCTCGCACTACTTTCACATGAAGATCATAACCATTCTTGAAGTTGAATCGATGATACGGGGAATTGGAATAAGAATCATGGGCTTTGTTACTATTACAAGTTCCCTGGGGAGAGAGACCCTTTCATCAACATCAAATTGTCTTCTTTCCTATTTTGTCACAAACCTTAAATGGTAGCAGAAGTCAAAGGGCACTCACCACCACCACCACCACCACCACCACCATGCTCATCACATTCCGTATCCTCATCATCAACCCATTTAATAAATGTCTTCAGCAGCGCAGTGATAGCTGCTGTTCGCACATGTGGCATTGTGCAGTAAGAGGCTCTTTGCAGCATCAGGTTCCTGGCTATATTCTTAATGACTTTAAGAGGGAAGATAACAAATAGCTGAATAGCTTTTTTTTTTTTTTTTTTTTGCAAAGTCTTTTAAAACCCTAGTTTCCAGATACCCATCTCCTGTTTGCCCAAGACTGCAAAGAAAAGGGAGCGCGCGTGCGCGTGCACTCTACACCTGATTAGGAAATCTAAGAGGGAGTGTCCTCAGAAATCTAAGATGCAGGAACATGGAACATCGGTAATGAAGATTCATTTTGCATTGTTTGCACAGTGAAATTCATGGTTGTTCTTTGAAATAAACCGGTACTGGCAAACTGTATGCAGCTCCTAGCATTAATCCACTACCCAGTGCATTTGCAGCCACTCAATGTAAACAAGAAACTACCTTGACGGTAAAATTCAATAGAACCAGGTCATTTCATATGCTGAAAAGAAATCCAGTGAGACCCACGCGTGTGTTATGAAGCTCTCTCTCTGTAGACTGCACACTGCCTTCCTCTCAAAAGACTTTTCTGCAGCCCTCATTGGGATCAGAGTTTGGTTCACTTTCCAGGTTACTAGTCTTGGGAGTTGGAAGGAGCTGTGCATACAAGGAAGTGCCAGAGCACTTTCCCATACCTGATGCTCAGTCGAAAAGCTCATCGGGACAATAAGAAGGGTAAACCCACCAGTGCCTTACCCCACTGTGAGAATTTCCTTTCTAAGTGGCTCACAGTGCTTTATTCACATGTGTTGAATCAGTTTTTTAAAAGATTTCCATTCCTACAAGGAAGACACAATTTTCACCATATTAAAGATGATGAAACCATGGCAGGGAAAGGTTAATTATGCTGCCTGAGGTCACAAAGAACTTGTGGTATTTGGGAACAGAAATCAGATCTTCCTGATTCATGGTTTGGTGTTTTTGTGTGTGTCATTACGTACAAAAAGCAAAGGGGACCAAACAACATAAACTGTAAGCATCCACGGCCCAAGGGAACATCTCTGAAGTCTCTGTCAAATCATGTTTTCACTCAATGCAACAGTGCTTATATTTTTAGCATAAGATCAGATCAGAAGAGCCAATACCACCAATCTAAGAACATTTTATCCCCATTACTGTCAGTGTGCACAATTTGAGTATATTCCTAAGGGGTGCCCAACTGAGGGTTCTAAAAATAGGACAAGTGGCAGGAGCTCAGGGAACTTAACAGCCAATCCTGCACACAAGATACACCTGAAGTCCTTTTACTGAAGTAGACGTGGAATACAACACCAGGCACTTATCAGAGGCAGCTCAGACACTAACGAAGTAACAGAATGATAAAAACTTTCAGGAAAAAAAGGAGATAAACCACAGCACATAAACCTTTTTCAATGAAAAATGTTATGTTCATTGTAAAAGACCACCTCTTTCCCTCTCTTCATAAATTCCTCATGTCACAGGGATAAGAGAGGACATGAGGTGTCATTTTGAGTCGAATCATTCTAAGCAGATTAAGAATTATTTCATTCATTCAAACAACACTGAACACTTTTTAATACAACATGCCAAGGACTGTTATAGGTACTACAGATACATATTGGTAAACAAAAGAAACAGACCTTGCCCTCCTGAAGATTATATTCTGGAAAGGATGAGAGGAAAAAGTAAATATATATGCAGTACAATGCCAGTGGTTACAGGTAAGATGGTCAGGGTGGACTTCTCTAAATAGGTGGTATTCAAGCTGAGATCTAAATGAGAACTATATCATTTGCTCATTCTTTCACTTCCTGAAAAATCTGACCAGTGTCCCACTGTGTGCCCAGCACTGTTCTGGGCATTCAGCGTACATTAGTAAATGACTTTCACAAAGCCCCTGCTCCATAAAAAATATTTAAAGGTAGGAAGGAGATAATATCGCTACTCTGAAATTAAGAATGGTAATTGTAGTCTTTATCCTCATTACTGTCAGTGTGGACAATCTGAGTATATTCCTAACTGGTTTATGTTAGTAATTTATGTTTGAAGTTCTCTTGTTTCTTTGTCTCACGTCTCCCAGGATGACAGAGACGCAAAGGATTATTCAAAGCCCGATAATATCGCTACTCTGAAATTAAGAATGGTAATTGTAGTCTTTATCCTCATTACTGTCAGTGTGGACAATCTGAGTATATTCCTAACTGGTTTATGTTAGTAATTTATGTTTGAAGTTCTCTTGTTTCTTTGTCTCACGTCTCCCAGGATGACAGAGATGCAAAGGATTATTCAAAGCCCGTTTCTTCTGAGCAGTGAGAAGCCCCGAAGGGGTTAATTTCCAGGAACCCTCAAGAGAGCAGCATTCCTCAGAAAATAACACTGAACTAGGGTCTTCTCTCAGTATTTATTCTCCAGGCCAGAAATTTACAGAAAAGGAACATAGGTGGTTACAGAAGAACAGTAAGATAATTGTCATGGAAACAGTCATTAGTTTTGGCTGCACTAAGGACATCTGCCCTTAGAGCCAGCAATTTTGCTGTGCTACAATTCTTAGCTACAACAGAGACTTTAGCCTGGGGAAAGTATCCTGTCTTTCACAAGCTTAACATTTCTATGTGTAATTCTAAAAAGTTACATTGTACCTGAAACTACAGGGCCTTGGAAGCTAGGCTCTGTGAAATACATTTGCTTTATAAATGTTAGTACACTCCACATCTTTGCATGCTTAATTTACAAGTTTAAGGAATTACAAATGCAACAGGTTAACAACTGAACTTGCAAATTGGAGGATGGTCTACCATCCACTATTGAGATGCCAGAAGATATTTTACTCCAAGTTAAAAACAAACTTTTAAAGCTCTGAAGCACCTCCATGGGTAACAGCTAGAAAAGCACCATTCTGTAGCAGACGGCTTTCATAAACTAACCTACCACCTTGTTCTCAGTGACTTCTTCCTCTCAAGTGTGTCAGTATTTTCCACCTGGATGACAGGAATAACATTAAATAAAGTACTGACAGTGGAGACTTAGCATCAACGAGGGCTTCTGATCATGAGGGGGGCTTTGAGATATTCTTCCCTCAAATCAAATATTGACACTGAGATAAAGTCCAGGCACATTTCTCAGTATAGAGTACGAAGGAAGTAAAAACACAGTTCCCATAGAAACATAGAACCCAGAGTGAGGACAATCTGCAAAGGCAGTCACTGGGAGCTCTGTCTGAAGAATCAGAACACGGAGACACTATTGACACTCCCGCACCAACGTGTCCTGCAGCCTTGGGCAAGCTGCACAATCTCTCTCAGGCTCGGTTTTCTCATCTCTGCAGTAATGATAGGAGGCTTTCAAATATCTCTGCAGCGTTCAGTTCAACCTGAGCAGCTCTGCTTTAATCTATTTTGACTGTGTTTCTGGGCAAGATTTCCTCTGCAAAACAGGTGCCCTGATAAGATTAAAAAAAAAAAAAAAACCAAAAAACCAACAACAAAACATTTGATGATTCGATAATCACTGGAAGAGTTGTTCTCTGAATCCTCTTTGTATTCCACGACACCAAGGTTCCTCTCTTGAATGGTAATGGAGAGGATGGGGGAGGTGAATGAGGGGAACTTTTTGAAAAACTCTGTACCCTGCCGTACAAAATCACTTGCTTCCTTCACCTATTCAGAAAAGGGGAGGAACCCTTCTTGAATGGTAATGGAGAGGATGGGGGAGGTGAATGAGGGGAACTTTTTGAAAAACTCTGTATCCTGCCGTACAAAATCACTTGCTTCCTTCACCTATTCAGAAAAGGGGAGGAACCCTGCTATGGTACCCCTAGAACTTCGTTTTGGCAATAAGCTCAGTGACCACTGCAGTGGGTCCCCCAAAACCCTCTTCTGTCTTTTTTAAAAGAAATGCATCAATTTCATTACCCCTGAAGATTTCCCCAGAGGAAAGTATATAGGGAGAAAAGGTAAAATCAATAGTATCTTTGCTAAGCTGATACTTTATCCAATAAATATTTATTGAATGCTTGCTACATACCAGACACTAGTTGCTCTTGGGAATTAGCAGATTTTCACAAGTCAGAGAACAATTTCCAATTAAATATAAATCTAAGACCAGCCAGTGTAGAGCCACAATGCTCATGGATTGGAAGTCTCATGATGGTTAAAATGTCAAATCTCCCCAGTTTTATTTATAAAGTCAATAGAACCCCAATCACAATCCTAGCAACTTTTTAAAAGATATTGAGAAGTTGATTCTAACACTTACATAAAAAGGCAAATGCACTAAATAGTCAACAATTCTAAAGGAGAGCAAAGTTGAAAGATACACGCAACCCAATTTAAAGACTTACTATTAAAAAACAATAATCGAGAGAATGTGGTACTGGTGAAATGACAGAGACACAGACCAATGGAACACAAGTATAGTCAACAAATTTCTGACAACAAATATAGTCAACAAAAAGTCAACTCAATGGAGAAAGGATATTTTTTTCAACAACTGATGCTATAACAACTGGATATCCTACCATGAAAAAAATAAAAATAAAAAAAAACAAAAAATGAACCTAGAAATATAAATCATACTTTACACAAAAATTAACTCAAAATGGATTACAGACCTAAATGCAAAATGTAAAACTATAATATTTCTGGAATAAAACCTAGGAATAGGGCCAGCCCGGTGGCGCACTGGATAGTGCGCCGCTTGGGAAGCGCGGCGGCACTCCCGTCCGAGGGTTCGGATCCCACGTACAGACCAGCTCCCGCTCACTGGCTGAGCGAGGTGCAGGAGCAACGCCGAGGCTTGCGATCCCGTCAACGTGGGAGCATGAGCGAGATTCTGGGGGGATGATAGAACTATTCCGTATTTTGAATGTGATGCTGATTACACAACACTGTACACTTGTCATAATTCATAGAACTACACACTTGACTGTTTTTAAACTAAAATACATTTTAAGAAACTTAAAACCTTGAGCACATGTAATAGATACAGATTTATTTTTTTTATCTCTATCAGCCTACCTACCTGTGATCCCATCGTGAGATATTTCTAAAGTTTAATGGGTGAATGTGGGTTTTATACTGTGTTAGCATTAACTCATTCTGCAGTCAACCACGCATTTCAGTTTAATACAGAAAACATTCTTTCTAGTTTTCTTCTCTCCCACCCCATTTTAGCCACGCTCTGACAACCATGTAAACAAGCGGCCAGACATTAGCAGTATCATCGGAGCGAACTGCCCAGATCTGGCTCCCTGTGTAATTTTGGTTTAATACAATGTAATTAAATGATACACACACATGAAGGGGTTCCTCTAATGGATTTTACATTCTGTCCTTTCCACTCACCTCATGTGAGTTAAGACCCTTAAACTATTAAAATGAGGATGTTTATTATTACTGAATTGTCATTTCCATGTCTTAAGCAAAAAAAAAAAGGAAGGAGAAATTTCGGGAGCAGAAGCAATTATGAGCAAGGGAGGAAAATAAAATGACTGATGTTTAACTGCCCAGTGAATTAAAATAAAATACTGAAAACAAACCATTACACATGAACATGTTTAAAACAGATCCTGTTAGCTTTTTTCAAATATTAACCATTTAAAAAATATTTTCATAAAACGTACCAATCTGAAAATGATGTGAATGGTCACAAACTTTTCTAGACAGAGAACTATTTCTAAATGATCTAAAAGAGAAGGACTAATTACAGTTTGGCCTTTCATTTTAGAACCTGTATTTCTATGATGTGACTTTGGGACTCTTGTGAAAAAGTGATAAATCCAGCATAGCGGTGTGTCTGTCTGTCTGTCTGTATTTCTGAAAATATATCACCAGACAATCAAAAATAATTTATGCTCAAAAATGTTACTATGAAGTATTTTTTACCTACACTAATGTGTGTATATATGGTAATTTGCATATATGCATATACACATATATGTGGATATATCCATATATATTACAATCCTAACTCTGCCATCAACTAACATGGGATCTTGGAAAATACATTTCTACTCTTTAACCTTCAGTTTCCTAAATCTATAAGGCCATTTCAAGTTCTAAAATTTTATCAAATTCGTGAGAAAGCCCTTAAAAGGATCCTAAGCCCTTTATGTTCATTTCCCCTTCCTGGCCTCTCCCATACCTTCACTCAGTAGGAAATTCTCTCTGAATCTGAATCTTCTGAATCAGAAATATACTTTCTGAAGCTAAGGCTAGTACTGTCTTTCGCTCTTAAGACTTCTCTAGACCAAATGACTCCACATCAATTTTTCAGGACCAGCCCAATCTGACTAGAAAATCAAGGTAGCTAAGTTTTATCATGATTTGAAAAAAGTGGCAGTATGTGCTACCACTAAAAAACATGAGAAGTCATAGAAAAAATCATTTTTATCAAAAATAACTTGCAGGAAAAGGGCCCCTTGAGAAGTAATATTACTTAAAATTTCTAAGAATATGTGTAATTTATCAATACACCAGTATGCAAATAGTGAAAATAATTAAGGTTTACCAATTACTGTTATCTTTTGATTTGCCATTCAACATGTATCATTGAAATCAGTTATTTTTTTTATTTTTTTTTTTGTCTTTTTGTCTTTTTTCCGTGTCCGGCAACGGATCGCAACCCTCAGTGTTGCCCCCGTACCGGACCGGGGACCGGCAACGGGATCGCAAGCCTCGGTGTTGCTCCCGCACCTCGCTCAGCCAGTGAGCGGGAGCCGGTCTGTATGTGGGATCCGAACCCTCGGACGGGAGCGCCGCCGCGCTTCCCAAGCGGCGCACTATCCAGTGCGCCACCGGGCCGGCCCCAAAATCAGTTATTTTTTAATAGTAATTTTACAAAAGTAATTATAATCTGAAGAACAGAAGTTTGTTATCACTAGTCTGTACTGTTTGAGGCATTATTTCATCATCAAACCTGAAATACTCGTATAATAAAATAGAAGACATGATGCAAGTAAAGAATCTCATTAAACATATTTAATTATTTGTACTCCATAATTAATCTAAATTAATGTCATATTAATAAATGGAGAATGCTCAGAAACATTTAATTTTGCATTTTCCTTATTTTTAGTCAATTTCAACCTGCAAACCTAGAATACATTTAAATCTTTGAGTTGCATATGTCAGGATTCTAAATTTAGTATATTATATTCATAGACATTATTGTTACATACTCCAGTTCAGCATGCCAAAAGGAAATACATAGCCCCATATAATAATATTTTCCTACAGGAAAAAAGTGCTAAAAGCTGGTCAGAGTTGTGAGTAGAAATGAAGATGAAAACTAGCAAATGAATCAGCTGTGATAATGTGATTTCAGAGCCTGTTAAAAAAAGTTGTGAATAGAGAATGTCAATTTCTGGAACCAGTTTAACATCAGGGGAACCTTCATTACCAAACAAACACCCATCTTGATGGAAATAAAGAACACGGGGATTTTTTTCTTTACACCTCTCTCACATTTACCACTAGTTAAACATTTCCAATTATCATCAAATCTGTGTTGCCGTCACCAGATCAGTTTTTTTGCAATTTAGAGTAATTTGGTCAAATCCTACACAAGGTAATATGTGAACCACAGGCAATTTTATCTACTGGATCATGGAATTTCAGAACAATGCAAGGTGTTAATTAGGGTACAGTATTCATTTTCACTGGGAGCCAAATGCTCTTATAATGTACCACCCGATATCTACTACACACCACCACCACTAGCCGCCCCCTACTCCCAACCTTAGGTTTCCAGTTGCTCCTCCTTTCCAGCTTATCTGGAGGAATGCAGGTACCATCACTTGGGCTGGGGTTGCTGCTGCTGTTGAAAATGAGATACCTTGTAGGAAACCTCTGAACTCTTGGGTTCAACAGTTCTTTGTTCACATATAGTTTTAAAAATGCTTTTGTTTTCATAAGTGCTTTCAGATAGTTATTTTAAAAATATATGCAACAATAGTGAGGTAGCTACTAATGTGAGCATTTTGTAGACAAGCATATTGAGGTACCAATTGAGTACCTTATGAAGTCACTTCAGCCACTATTAGTATAGACCAATGCTTATCAGTCTTGAACATGCATAAGAATCACATGAGAAATCTTGTTAAAATGCATATTCTAATTTAGTGCAGGTCTGGGGTGGGCCCTAAAACATGCATTTGTAATCAACTCCCAGATGATGTCAAAAGTCTAAACAGTTGAACCCACATCTTCTCTCAAGCCCAAGCACCACAAAACCTAGCTTCTTTATCATAGTATCTATTCTTTCTCTTCCTTTTCAAACCTGCTGCTTAGTGTCAGAATGGTAGTGTGGCTCTAACAAACGAGACTCAATCGTGAAAGGCTTTCTTGGCCTCTTCCCACACCATTAAGAGGCTTATTCATTCCTCCAGAAGTTTTTAACCATAATGAGCAAATCCTCTCTTCCAGCCCATCTTCAGATTCTCGTCTTTTCTAATAAACCTGCAAGTTACCATTTATAAGAATGATTGTCTTTTGTTTTCAAAACAAGGGAGGCTATAGGGACTTCATGTCCTCTAACAGGCTGTCCCCTGGAGAAGGGAACACCATCTGTGGGACCTCAGGCTAGCAGAACATCACAGGCAGTATGTGTCAACACCCACACTGAAATCTCAACACAAGCAAACCAGAGAGCTGACATGAGATAAGATTCACTGGGAGGAACGGAGAGAATGTCAGCAGGAGGAGCTTCTGGGAAGACGATCAGAGGACAGGGACAGTCCAGGGGACAGGGGACTCTACCCCTTCAGCAGTGACTATCTGGATTTAGCTTGGTCTAACTATTCAAAGGCCAGTTGAAGAAGATAGTGATGATTATCCTTTTGATAATTCCCCACATCAGCAGCAGAATTTCCTTAATGTGGGTGAAATTAAGGCACTTTCTTCCACGTGGGGTACTCCTTAAGACTCTTGTTACCCCCAGTGCCTGTTTCAGTGTCTTACACACAATAGGTGCAACATGATGGACCACAAAATGGTGAGCAGCACAGCAGCTCTAAGGAGTAGGCTTTAAGGGCTGGACACAGGAGCATCCTCCGCCAGCTGGCCTGACAGCCCAGTGAAGGCAGGAATGCAACAGCAACTTTGTTTATAAATGTGACACAGTGACATGGGACTGCTGGCCAACGAGCGTCAGCAAAAGGTGAGACCATCATAAAACAGCTTATGCTTCCATTTCAGTGATTTACACTTCAGGGTAACGTGATGGACCAACCTGATTAATAAGTACAGGTGATGGGGCAGAAACAGCAAAAACTGTAAATGTTAGCTGATGTGTTCCCTGATTCCCAGGGCCTGATATTGCCTGTCTTGAAATGACCTCGCAGGATCTGACTAGAAAGGAGATCTATGAAGCAGAATTAATATCTTACTATTCTTCGAGGCTACTAAGGAGGAAGGAGTGGTTAGTAAGGATGGTTAGAAGAGTAAGCAGCAGCAGGAAAGTAAGGGTAATCAGGATAGGAATGCAGAATGCTAATGCCTCCAACACGTGGAGGTCAGGATGAGAAACCACTATCAGGCAGCTGAACTGGTTATCCAGATGGTGAATGCTCAGAGGAAACCAATCTCCTAGTGTCTCATCAGAACATAGATTTTACATAAATTTCAAATTCTTACTCAGGTGGGCAGGGGTAATGATAGACATATCAGATAAAGATTCAATCTTCTGCAAGTGGCTCAACATAGCATAAACAGCCCACACTCCTTGCAGGTTAGGTTTTAACACTCAGAAGTGTGGGGGGCCTTTCAGTGACCCCACCTGGAGCAGGAGAGAAGCAAGCATACAAAGACCCATCAGAGAAGTCATGGGTATGCACGTGAGCAAAAGCTTTCCAGGTTAAATCGATTATTTACAAGGCAAAATGAAGATCAATATTTCCCACATTTCACTCCGAGATCAGTCCTGGAATTGAAAGCGAGCATAAAGGATGGCAGCTTTTGCACCAGACAATGCAGACTTTGCTGGCTTCTTCTGATGGCTTCTGAAAGGGTCTTTGCTGCCTATCTTCATCCAAGGCAGTTTCTAGAAGGCCCACACACATTAGACAAATTTTCTTTTTAATTCATTGTGGAATATGAACCTGGTGCTCTTAGCAGTTTTTGTTGTTGTTGTTAGTAAGACATCTCTTTATTCTCATTCAATGCTGCAGTACCACCGTTCAGTTCAGGAAAAGGGAAATGAGGTTGGACAAGCAGTGTCCCTCCCCTATCATTAGGCCATGGAGTCCATTGCTTTGCTCCTAGAATTTGACCACTCTAGGAGGTCAGAGTAAATTCATACCCACAGTGGTGAGATGAATCAATTGATATGTAAAGAACTACTTTTTAACCTGTTAAAAAAAAAAAAAAACAATAAAAGGAAATTTAAATAAAATGGATCATGCCCATTTTATTTAAAATGTACCCAGATTACTAGCAAAACAATACACAAAACTTTTTGCAGAGGCAAAACATTACACCCCTCAGTTTTCATCAGTTAACCAAATTAATTCCTTATTTATTCAGTAAGACAACTAAAAGATAAACCCAGGAATTTAATGAAGAGTTTCCTAAACACAACTTCAGTGTGAGCAAAAAACAAAGCAAGCAGAATAAAGAGACAGATCGAAAAATGTCTATTTGGAAGGACTGTTATTATCTAATTATGATTTAAGGGACTATTTATAAAATGACTACTAGCACTATGGTGTGCTGGCTACATAAACTGTGAAAACAACAGCATAGTGAGGGTAAAAGATATTAAACAAATAATCACATAAATTAGTATAAAATTAATGATTATGAGATGAATAATGTGTAGGAAAATGATAGGTTGTTATTGAAACAGAGAGTCATTCAACACAAGAGGGGGTCAAGAAAGGACTCTCTAAGACAAGGACCTTTAGTAGAATGAGGACATTTCCCAGTTATACCTGCTGACCTGGAATAATTATAAATAAGAACCCCTTTTCCTATAAACAGTGTCCTGGTTTGGATGATAAATTATGTGATTGCTCTACCTTTAAATAAGCTTTGAAGAATTAATAGGCGTTAGCCTATTAATAAGGAAGACTCCACAGTGTTCCCTGTGTGTGAATTAGCTTGTTTCAAAGCCTAGGGGTGAAGAGAGCCTGCTCAATTTGAAGAAACGACAGAAGACCAGCGTGGTACAAAATAACAGAGAATGGTCCTAGATGGGACTGGCGGGATCCGGAAAGCTAATGTCACATGATGCATCTTGGAGCTCATCTTAAGAGCTACGTGAAGGCACGGAAGGAGTAACATTATCCAGCTTTACATCTTAGGAAAAAGTTTCTGGCTGCTTTGATTAGATGAAAGCAAATGTTAAACAAAGAAACCACTCTGGACACTGTCACGCAGTCCAGACTACAGATGAGAGGGTCTTTCTAACATTAGGATGTCAGGGGAGAGAAAGAAACTGGACGAACTGAGGACATATTTTAGACGTTGATGAAATAGAACTCGACAGAGGATTTTTGATGGGATGAGAGAGCAGGGAGGAAAAGCAAATGTAAAGCACCTACTAGTGTTCAGCTGGGGTTTTCAAGAAGTGCCTGCTATACACATCGTTACAACATCCCTGGTAAACAAGTTGAGAAGGTTGTAAATTAACATGCAATTGTGTAGAAAAAGGTTTATAGGCCAGACTACTATCCTTTAAACAAACCATTTACAAGGTTGGTCCTTGACTGCCATCTGGGAACTTGTATCTCATGAAGGACAGCACCATGCCCAGACCTGCTAAGGGTGGCTCGCTGTACCTAAACTGTTCGCACAAACATATGGCTTGTGCTGAACACCTGCTTTGCTTACAGGAGTCTGGAATCTGGTGTACACCAGGAAGAGGGTGCCTACATGACCATCCCCCAGTAAAAACCCTGGGCACTGACACTCTAACAAGCGTCCCCAGTTGGCACAACTTCACGTGTATTTTCACATTTATTGCTGGAGGGATTAAGTGCATCCTGTGTGACTCCACTGGGAGAGGACCCTTGACTGCCTGGTTTCCTCTGGACTTTGCCCATGTGCCTTTTCCATTGCTGATTTTGATGTGTACCCCTTCTCTATAATACGTCGTAGCCACGGAATACAAGGATGGGCTGAGTCCTATGAGGCCTCCTAATGAATCATCAATCCTGAGGATGGTCTTGGGGATCAAATTCCAAAAGGTAGACAGCAGAGCTAAAATATAAATGGAGGGTGGACAACATAGGATAGATTCCTCAGGAATATGACTTGAGGGCTACTTGGTCTAGTAAAGACTAAATATTAAGTGCTCTCCAAACTGATACTTACATAGTTCATACTCTGGGCTTTCTTTTCCTATTCCCAGGGAGATAGCCTCCTAATGAATCATCAATCCTGAGGATGGTCTTGGGGATCAAATTCCAAAAGGTAGACATCAGAGCTAAAATATAAATGGAGGGTGGACAACACAGGATAGATTCCTCAGGAATATGACTTGAGGGGCTACTTGGTCTAGCAAAGACTAAATATTAAGTGCTCTCCAAACTGATACTTACATAGTTCATACTCTGGGCTTTCTTTTCCTATTCCCAGGGAGATAAGTCACTATACCAGGAAAAGAAATTACTGGTAAAAGTATTTTCTTGACTTTCAGGTTGAATTTCTCTGTGTTCCAGTGCCCTGGCCCTACACTGTACCAAAAAATCAAGTTTAAGTCCTGCAGCTGTGGCCACACAGAACACTTAGGGACTAGGACAGAAGCGGACATTGGGACTTGCTGACATCTGAGGAGAACAATGTCAGAGACTGAGGAAGTGCTCGCAGATTTTTTGTTGAATGAAAAGGTGCTTTCTTATCTTATGAAAATATAGCATGAGCTATTATGTACTTATTCTGGATCAAAGTGAGCTGGCACTAAACAGAAGAAAGGGAATTTTGAGCTTGGCATGATGGCATATTGATTATTCATGATTTCAGCATTTCAAATGATTTACTCTCTAGTACGAACTCTAGAATAAGTTCTTCTGAGAAAATATTTAACCACAAAAATAACAATTCTAGCAATACAGGCAAGAAAGAAACCAAACAAACTTTAGGATAATTATAACATCGACCCCACCCCACCCATCTCCTGGTTAGCTATCTTTTTTTTAAATATGATGTCGAAAAGGTTGCCCAAATGGTGCTGTCTTTTATGCTATCAGATTTGTTAATCCTTGTTTGGTTAAGAGCTCTATTTCTGATAGCCACCTCTTCTGGGAAAAACATTATTTATCTCTGCTTCATTTTTATGATCAAATAGCATCATTACTTGTCTAAATATTCAAGTTTAGAGCTAGATATTAGCAAAAAGCAATAAAAATGGAAACAGTCCATGTCCTTTAATATTTTAATATTGGAAAACACCACTACTTTGAATAAAAGTTCTCCTTTCTGACCTGAGGTTCCCAAAGCACTCAACACACATTATCCATGTAATTTCCCACTAGTTCTATGAGGAAAAAAGAATAGCCCAATGTTTCTTATTTTTACAAACGGAAGTATCTAAAGCACTTTGAAAAGAAAACAAGTAAATATTTGCCAAAGAATGCTGAGGGAGGCTGAGGTACTTCCATCGATGCATCCATCGACTCCTCCAACCCATGTAGTAGGTGACACACACCAGGCACTCTGCTAGATTCAGGGGGTAGAAAAAGAGTGTAAAATCCAACTTACATCACCCTTGACCTAAAGATTGCCCCCTGTGGCTTTCTCACTACTAACATGACCTGACAATTACAATGACAAGATTTCTTGCAATAACGACAATAACACCTCTTCATATTTACATAAAAAAATCTTCTATTTTCTTAATGTTCATGCTGTCTGCATGACATAGAAGCTGGATTTAGCTAACTCCAATTTTTGTTGTAGTGGTATCTCATAGGGTTTGCTTTAAACAGCTTTGCTGAGGTCTATTTTATATACCATGAATTCACCAGTCTTCCCAATTTTTATTTCTTTCAGGCAATAAAAATAAATGCTGATCATAAATTTCAAATTACCTAGTTGTATACAAAAGAGAAAGCAAAAGCCCCAAAACTGCTCCAATCCTATCATTATTTTTTTAATATATCCTTCCACATTCTTCTTCTCAGCATAAATACAGACATTATTTTTAATATTATTTAAGATAAAATATATATACACAAAAGTGGACATCATAAGAATCTTTGTATTTTCACACCTCTGTAACTAGTGCCCAAATCGAGAAACATCATAAATATACCATGAATTAAATTTTACTGTTCTGCAACTTCCCATGTCAGCATATAGGCACTAACATTGCATTATTTTCATAAATTATTTAACTGAACTCTACTTGATGGGCATTTAACTGAACTCTATGTAATGTCCAATTTGTCATCACGTAAAGAATTATACGACAAATATTCTTGTATATATAGTTTTCTTCTGCTTTGGAAGAACTACTCCTGCGACACAAACCTTATTGGTTTCATGACAGAGTAATTCAATGATTTGCTTAAAATATACATCATTTAAACTCTTAGGGCTGAGAAGGGAAAGAGAAGAAAAACAAAAATAAGATGAGAGAGAGGAGGGGGGAAGGGGAGAGGAAGGTAAATAGGGAAAGAAAAGAAATTCCTATACCGGGTATATGTTTATTCCTTTTTTTCTTTCAGCCACACGAAAGTTTGAAACTGGAATCATCTTTGTTTAAGGTACAGTGGGGTATTCTAACATAATTCAAAACTACCATAGAAAAATGCCTCTTTTGACACCTACAAAGCTAGTGCTTTCCCCTTTCCTTAAAACACGCCTCACACAGGAGCCACAAATAGCAATGAGGTGGTTTGTGGCTTAGTGAGAATATCTTCCATGGCTGAAAGGCCTGATGGAAATGAAAGGGGGAGAAGGAAAGAGTCCCCCTGAATCGCAGGCACTTTTCATTTTTAGTAACTAAAGTAGGGCACTCAGATCTATGCATGTCACTGGTGCTTTTCAAATTATGCAAAGACTGTCTGTTGATGTCTTTAATTTGGTGAGTACTATTTGCAGTGTGCCTGAAAGAAGGGAGGATTCCTAATTTATGTAAAGCATTACTGAGAATGTTCTATATGACAGTGACATATAAAAAGCTAAATGCAAGTCATTTCTCACTGAAGATAATTTGAAATAGTATTGTGTCAAGGGAGGCATTAGATTACAGAGGATAAAAAGGACAAATAGGTATTCAGATATTTAGTTACATTTGCATAATCATCTAAAGTACGTTTCCCATGTCCTCTTGGGGCTAACTAGCATACAATGAATAGAATAGTGGTTTCCTAAAAAACCACCACAGAAAAGATTTTTTAAAATACAACACAATATATGAATGTTATCAAACAGATACCATTGAGATCCATCCTTATTCCTAGAAGGAGAAACTCCACAATTCTTGCTTTTTATGAACATAAACAAATGCTAGCTGACTAACAAATACCAAAGAATTATCTGCACCATGAGGTCACTCTGGTGGTCCAAGGTTGCAAGAGGACAAGGTTTTTCCAATTTCTGTAGAATCCATGTTCTCCATGGTAAGCCAAATAACGCCACCTCCCCCATCCCCTCCCCCCATGTCTTTATCCTAATCCCCAGAACCCATGAAGATGTTATTTTACATGGCAAAAGAGACTCTGCAGATGTGACCTTGTAATAGGAGGAATATTTTAGATTATCCAGATGAGCACATATAATCACGAGGTTCCTTAAAAGTGGAAGACGGAGATGTAATCTTCATAAGAATAGTTAGAGATGCAACTCTGCTGGCTTTAAAGGCACAGGGAGGGGGCCACTAGCCAAGGAATGTGGACCGCCTCTAGAAGCTGGAGAGTTCAAAGAAACGCATTCTCCCCTAGAGAGTCTCCAAAAAGAAATACAGCCCCACAGACAACTTGAATGTAGCCTAGCAAAACTCATGTCAGAAAGAAATCTGTTGTTTTAAGCCATCAAGACTGTAATAACGTGTTATGGCAGCAAAAGGACACCCAAACATACCATTTCTCCATCAGAATTAAAACTACCATATTCTCCAGTCCCTGTGATAAAGAACACTGGCAGCAAGCAAAAAAGAAATATTTTTTTTTCTTTTTTTTTTTTTTTAAATCTCTGGAAGATATGACTGTAAACCAAATACAATAGGTTACTTACAGCAAGTCTAATAGCTTGCTCCCCAATATTCACATCCAGACCTTCATCTCACTGTGCCCACCAGACCACAGATTTTATGCCAAGAACTGCCCAGTCTTACCCAGCTCTTCACTCTGCAAGACCTGCCTCAAAATTTCCCACCCCAGGCTTTTCATCTTATAAATATCCTCCCTTTTCTCCTTCATTTTCCTCCTTCTGAGAGGCTACTAAGCCTCCTCAATTGGGTATTCTCTCCCACTACAATAAGTCTAATATAATTAGCCTTGCTTGATCAATAGTTTTTCCAATTTTGGAGGATGTCATGCACAATATGGGGCATTTTTTCCATTGATGTAACTGAGAATTTCTTCCTACAGCTGTGAAAGCCAAGGAACATGGACCCAGAGTATGCTATAGACTCCCACTAAGCTGAGAAGATGAAATATAACAATGGAATTAAAGAAATAAAAATGTACAGTAAATACAAATTTTTTAAAATCATTTTGGTTATCTAAAAGTAAATTGTATGCACGTAGATGTATTTGTGTGTGATGCTGGAGAAGATGAAATATAACAATGGAATTAAAGAAATAAAAATGTACAGTAAATACAAATTTTTAAAAATCATTTTGGTTATCTAAAAGTAAATTGTATGCACGTAGATGTATTTGTGTGTGATGCTACGATAAGATTGACTCCAAAAAATAATTGGTTTGGCTTATGCTACACAGAACTGAAGAATTCAGTCCAGAGCTGAGAAATGATCATGAGGAAGAAAAATTCTGTGAATCCACCTAGGGGAAGTATACAGAATGGCTTCCCCCCCACTTTAAAACACTGTTTCAGAACATTAAAGCTGAACAAACGTCTTACCTTGAAGAAACCTCCAGTTTCTTTACAAATGTGTATATGAAGATTGTTCCATCTCTGCCTAAGGCATATGACATGCTTTATGCCTCTTTCCCAGATTTGATTCCCTCCAGTGTGTGTCTGGTTACCAGTCACAGGAAAAAGGACAGGGTCTCAATCTCAAAGAAGCTTCAACCTCACACAAAACAAAAAGGCTCATAGAATGCCTTAAATCATTTGGACATGGCCACTAAAAGTCAACTGCCTTTCTGAATGCAGAATTTAGTTTTCATTCTCATTTTCTTTTAACTCTCTCAGAGCAATAGGGAGAGTACATTGGTGCATTAGTTTAAACAGTTCAAATGACAATGAAGAAGATTTATAATCCATTACATCCAAATTACATCTGTCAGTTGGAACTGGGCTTTCACTAGTAAACATGAGCATTTAATCCATAAAGAGGAACTAATGAGATATTTGAAAATGGAATATATGCATCAGTAAATTTAGAAAGACTTTGCTAGGATTAATAAAATACCAGAGTATTATCAATAAATAGGAGAATTTCTTCTTTTGGATGTATTTACTTAAAAAGAACAATTTTTTCTTGACATTTCACTTCTATTCCATCCTTTATAGATTTTGCTTCTCTCTTTGAATTTCTCTGTAGACTTTTTTTCTTATATCATAAACAAAACTGAGAAACCTCACTTAAAAGGACCTTAGAAAAAAAATGAGCATTGGCATCTTTTACAATAATACTAACAATAATAAGGATAGTAATTATTATTTATTTGTGCCCTAATATGTATAAAGAGCTTTTCAGACCTATTTTAAGTTGATTATCTTAAAAGGTGGGTATAACAGGTAGGTATCCTCTCAACAGGCAATGATGATTGTGATTAGGTAGATATAACTGTATCTGAACATCCACACACATATTCTTTCACATTCCCTTTAACTTCTCATTGCTTCTATTTACTGCCCCACAAGACTGACTTTTTTATCAGCCAGAACTTTAACTTCTAGAATTCCATTAAGGAGGTGAACCGTGGTTGCAAAATCCTTTCTATACTGCAAAGTAGTTTACATCCTTGGTGATATATATTTAATCACACAAAGAAAGAAGTTTAGCAAGTTGTAATATTCTTTTCTGTTTGTTATAAAATAGAAAGGGGAAAAAAGTTGGAGAAACAGGTTAAACAGTGGATATTGAAATTCGCATAATTACAGTCATGGTATCATATCATCTTCCAAAGTGCAAATTGTGACCTAGTTATTTACTATTCAAAAGTGTGGCTCCAGAACCTGCAACAACTGCACCACTTCAGACTTTTCAGAAATGCACAGCCCCAGGCCCCAACCCATTTTAACAAGATGCCCAGGTGATTTACATGAACATTAAAATTTGAAAGCAATGATCTAGTTTTTTTGTTTTTGTTTTTGTTTTTTGGCTTTTTTCTCCCTTACACTTTTAAAAGGCCACAAGCAACAGGAATCAAAAATAATGCTGGGCTTTTCAATCCTGGATGGCCACTAGACACCAGGGCAGAACACGACCTACAACTTTGGAATCTCCAGAAATGGATCCCAAGCTTCTGTATTTTCTTAAAATTCCACAAGTGGTTCTGATGTGTAATCAATGAAGAAAATCACAAGTAAAAATGTGAAGATTCAAGTTAAGAAATAACTACATACGCACCCCCCAAGTGACTCTCAGTTCACTTGTCAACTCTGAAGTTAACAAAAGAAACATAAAAAGCAACCACCATGAACACTGAATAGATGCAGTGACTGCAACCAGTCCATTCACTCAGAGGCTCTGATGTCCCTTGAAAAAAATCCCTACTCATTTTTAATAAGGTAGGAAATCTTAGGCTTTCAACATGAGAGGTATATTTTTTCATCTCTGAAAGGTAACTCCCTTATTAATGCCCACATTTTATCACAAAAGGTAGTTCATTCAAATACCTTTTGGAACAAATTGGCCTCTCTCCATTCAATTCAATACCCTGTGTCACTGAAGCCACCACCAAGGAAGATCATTCCTCACCAGATGTGATCTCTGGACTTTGGATTTCCCAGCCTCTGAAACTACAAGCAATAAATTCTGTTTTCTTATAAATTACCCAGATCCAGGTATTTTGTTATAAGCAACAGAAATGGACTAATACAGAAAATTGGTACCAGAGAAGTGGGGTGTTGCTTACAACAACTACTTGAAAATGTGGAAGAGGTTTTGGAACTTGGTGTTGAGGAGAAACTGAAAGAATTTGGAGGAACAGTCCAGGAAAAGCCTAGATGCTGGTGAGGAAAGTTTGGAGCTTCTTAGAGAGTGGTTGAGTGGTGGCGACCAGAATGCTGATAGAAATATGGACTATGAGGACCAATAAACAAAAGGTGAGAACTATTTAGGAAAATAACATGTTAGAATCTTGATAGTACAGACTATTTTTCATACATCTTTATATCCAGAGTTCTGAGCATGGGGATTACCATAGAAAGAATGTTTGAATTTAACTAAATTGACTAAAAATATGCCCATAGAAGGGTATTAGCACTATCCCCCATCAAAAATCTGTAGTCATATCATACACTTGCCCGGGATCTACATGACTTTACAACCCTTTTCTTTGGGATACTATTGCAAGATGGCAGAATGTTCTAATCTAAACTCTTGAGCTGTGAAAACAAGGAAGCACACTGCCTTTTTAACTGAGTGCTGAACACGCTCAAGGTATGGTGGACTGCAGACTCAGTGCGCAGCAACGTAGGAGAAGGAGCCAGGTTTCTACATGTTTTTTGCTTATGTAATAAGGTTTTAATTTTTTTATAACTTTTTTTTATTGCTACATAATTAATCATACATATTTGTGGGGCACACAGTTGAATATAAATACCTATGTATAATATGTGCTGATCAAATCATTATAATCATTACAAAATGTAATCATTCTTTGTGACCCTTTACCAATTTCTAACTAATCTCCCTCTTCCTCCCCCTTTCCCACCTTTGGTAACCACAGTTCTGTTCTCTCCTTTTAAAAGTTGAACATATTGTTGTGATGGTTGTATCTTCTTCCTTCCGTTTTTATATTTATTTTTTTTTAGCTCCCACTTATGAATGAGTACATGAAGTACTGCTCTTTCTGTGCCTGGCTTATTTCACTTAATATATTTTTGTCCAAGCTCATCCACGGTGCTATGAAGGGTAGAATTTCATTCTTTTTTATGGCTGAGTAGAAACTGTGTTGTGTATACATACCACATTTTCCTCATCCAGTCGTCTGTTTATGGACATTTAGGTTGTTATATATCTGGCCTACTGTAAACAGAGATGCGATTAACATGGGGGTACAGGTATCTCTTTGGCATGATGATTTCCATCCCTTTTGGTATATACCCAGCAATGGGTATAG
>NW_007728988.1:19154-20874 GCF_000696425.1 Galeopterus variegatus | reverse complement strand
TGCCTGGCTTATTTCACTTAATATATTTTTGTCCAAGCTCATCCACGGTGCTATGAAGGGTGGAATTTCATTCTTTTTTATGGCTGAGTAGAAACTGTGTTGTGTATATATACCACATTTTCCTCATCCAGTCGTCTGTTTATGGACATTTAGGTTGTTATATATCTTGCCTACTGTAAACAGAGATGCGATTAACATGGGGGTACAGGTATCTCTTTGGCATGATGATTTCCATCCCTTTTGGTATATACCCAGCAATGGGTATAGTGGATTGAATTACGTCCTCCCAAAACTCCCTGAAGCTTGAATTGTGTCCCACAAGTTTTATGTATTAGAAACTTGGCCCCCACTGTTAAGAGGATGGGAAATCCTATTACAATAATTGAAAGGTGGGGCCTTGAGGAGGTGATTGGATTGTAGGACGGTGCCATAGCTGAATGGATTAATAACAGTGGCCAGGTGCATGGTTTGTGGGGCTTTAAAAGGAGAGTGCCTGAGGAGGTCAGCTCTCTCTCTCTGCTTCACCATAGTCTGTCCTGTGAGACTTCTGAGGTACTGTCACCACCAAGGCCTTCACTAGCTGTGTTCCCTGGACTTTGGAATTCCCAGCCTTAGAAACTGTAAGCAAGTAAGTTTCATTTTCTTATAGATCACCCAGTTCTGTGTATTTTGTTGTAAGCAACAGAAATGGATTAATACAGTGGGAATGCTGAATCATATACCAATTCTATATGTAGTTGTTTGAAGAACCACCATACTGTTTTCCATAATGGCTGCACTAAATTACAGTCCCACCAACAGTATAAGAGGGTTCCCCTTTCTCCACATCCTCACCAGCAATATTTATTCTGCCTTTTTTATAATATCCAATCTAACTGGGGTGAGATAATATCCCAGTGTGGTTTTGATTTGCATTTCCTTGGGGCTGAGTGATGCTGAGCAATTTTACCTTGTGTCTGTTAGCCATTTGTATAACTACCTTTGAGAAATGCCTATCAGCTCCTTTGCCCACTTTTTAAATGGGATTTGTTTGTTTGTTCGTTTTCTTTCTTTTTTTTTTTTTTCCTTTTTGTCTTTTTTCGTGGCCAGCAGCGGATCGCAACCCTCAGTGTCATGCCCATACCGGACCGGGACCAGCAACAGGATCGCAACCCTCGGTGTTGCGCCTGCACCTCGCTCAGCCAGTGAGTGGCCGGTCTGTATGTGGGATCCGAACCCTCGGCAGGAGAACCACCGCGCTCCCAAGCGGCGCACTGTAGCAGTGCGCCACTGGGCCGGCCCTGTTTGTTCGTTTTCTACTGTTAACTTATTNGCACTGTAGCAGTGCGCCACTGGGCCGGCCCTGTTTGTTCGTTTTCTACTGTTAACTTATTTGAGTTCCTTGTATATTATAGATAAATCCTTTGTCTGAAGCAAATTTTGCAAATATTTTCCCCCACTCTGTAAGTTGTCTTTTCCCTCTGTTAATTGTTTCTTTTGCTGTGCAGAAACTTTTTTGTTTGATTTAATCCCATTTATTTTTCCTTTTGTTGCCTGGGCTTTCAGGGTTAGGGTTAGGGTTAGCATATTCATAAAGCCTTTGCCCAGTCTTACTTCCCGAAGTGTTTCCTCTATGTTTTCTTTTACAAATTTTACAGTTTCAGGTCTTATATTTAAGAATTTAATCCATTTTGAGTTGATTTTGGAATATGGCTAGAAGTATGGGTCTAGTTTCAGTCTT
>NW_007728988.1:15641-18368 GCF_000696425.1 Galeopterus variegatus | reverse complement strand
ATTTCTATGAAGAATGTCATTGGTATTTTGATGGGGATTGCATTGAATCTGTAGATCACTTCGGGTAGCATGGACACTTTCACAATGTTAATTCTTCCAATCCAAGAGCATAGCATATTTTTCCATCTTTTTGTATCCTATTTAATTTCTTTCAACAGTAATTTCTAGTTTTCATTGTAGAGATCTTTCACCTCCTTAGTTAAATTTATTCCTAGGTATTTTCTTTTTCAGTTGCTATTGTAAATGGGCTTGCTTTCTTGATTTCTTTTTCTGTAGTTCGTTGCCGGAGTATAAAAACGTTACTGATTTTTTGTGTGTTGATTTTCTATCCTGCAAGCTTACTGAAATCTTTTATCAGAGCAAAGATTTTATTTCTAGAGTCTTGAGGTTACTCTCTATATAGGATCATGTCATCTGTGAACTGGGACAATTTGCCATCATATTTTCCAATCTGGTTGCCCTGTATTTCTTTCTCTTGCCTGATTGTTCTGGCTAGTCCATCCAATACTACATTAAATAGGAGTGGTGTGAGTGTGCATCCTTGTCTCATTCCCATTCTAAAAGCTTTTCCCCATTTAGGATGATGTTGGCGGTGGGTTTGTAATATACTGCTGTTGTTGTGTTGAGATACTTTCCTTCTATACCTAATTTGCTGAGAGTCTTTATCATGAAGTGATGCTGAATTTTGTCAAATGCTTTTTCTGTATTTATTGATGTAATCATAAGACTTTCTTTTCTTGATTTTGTTGATGTGGTGTATCACATTTTGAATATGTTGAACCATCCTTGCATACCTGGGATGAATCTCACTTGATTGTGGTATATAATTTTTTGGATGTATTGCTGTATTCTGCTTGCACATTTTATTGAGGATTTCTGTATATATGTTAATCAAAGATAGTGGCCTGCAGTTTTCTTTTTTGTTGTACCTTTGTCTGGTTTTGGTATCAGAATGATACTGGCCTCTTAGAATGAGTTGGGGAGAATGACCTCTGTTTCAATTTTTTGGAATAGTTTCAAGAGAATTGGTGTGAATTCCTCTTTAAAGGTTTGGTAGAATTCAGCAGTAAAGCCATCCAATCCTGGGCTTTTCTTTCTTGGGACACTAGTTGTTACTGCTTCAATCTTGTTGTTTGTTCATTGGGTCTGCTCAGCTTTTCTGTGTCTTCTTGGTTCAGTCTGTGTAGTTTGTATGTGTCCAGAAATTTATCCGTTTCCTCCAGTTTTTCGAATTTATTGGCACATAGTTGTTCATAATAGTCTCTAATGATTCTTTGTGTTTCTATGGTTTTGGTTGCAATGTCTCCTTTTACATTTCTGATTTTTGTTATTTGTTTATTTTCTCAAAAACCCCAAGTTTTTGTATCACTGATCTTTTCTATCACATGTTGTGTTTCCTTTTCATTTAGCTCTGCTCTGATCTTAATTATATTCCGTCTACTAATTTTGGGATTGAATTGTTCTTGTTTTTCCTAATTCTTTGATGTGTAACGTTAGGTTGTTTATTCGAAATCTTCCTATTTTTTTGATATAAGCATTTATTGCAATAAACTTCCCTCTTAGTACCGTTTTTGCAGTATCCTACAGGTTTTGGTTGAGGTGTCTTTATTTTCATTAGTTGCAAGAAATTTTTTGATTTCCTATTTAATTTCTTCTTGGACCAATAGGTCATTCGAAAATATATTGCTTAATTTCTATATGTTTGTATAGTTTCCATAGTTTTGCTTGTTATTGATTTCTAGTTTTAATCCATTGTAGTCTGAAAAGATACTTGAAGTGATTCCAACTTTTTAAAATGTGTTGAGACTTGATTTGTGACCTAACATGTGATCTGTCCTCAGGAATGTTCCATGTCCTGATGGGAAGAATGTATATTCTTCTATTCAATGAAATGTTCTGTAGATGTCTGCCAAGTCCAAGTTGGTCTAAAGTGTGGTTTAAATTCTTTGTTTCTCTGTTGATCTGTTGCCTAGATGATCCGTACAATGTAGAGAGAGTGGTGTTCAATTCCCCATCTATTACTATTTTGGGGGTCTGTCTCTCTCTTTAGGTCTAATAGTGTTTGGTTTATATATCTGGGTGATCTAGTGTTGGGTGCATATGTATTTATGATTATTACTTCTTGGTTGATAGATCCCTTTATCATCATATAATGCCCTTCTTTGTCTCTTTTGTAGTTTTTGGTTTAAAGTCCATTTTATGCAGTATAAGAATAGCTACTCCTGCTCATTTTTTGGTTTCCATTTGTGTGGTATATCTTATTCCATCCCTTCACAATTAGTCTGTGTGAGTCTTTACAGGTGAGGTGAGCTTCTTGTAGGCAGCATGTGGAATATAGCACACAGGACCTAAGGTTTTTTAATCCATTCAGCTAGTCTGTGCTTTTTGAGGGAGGAATCCAATCTATTTACATTTAAGGTTGTTATTGAAAGGTATTGTCTTATTCCTGGCATTTAATTGTTTTTTTTTTCCTATGCTTGTTTTAAGTATCTTTTGTTCCTTTCTTTCCCTTTTATTGTTTGTCTTTGGCGTTTGCTGGTTTTCTGAGATGGTATGGTACAGTTTCTCTTTTTCACTTGTATATCTGCTCTACCAGAGGGATTTGTTCTTTCTTGTGAATTCACAGTTGTGACTATCATTTTTTGGCTTCCAGGTACAGGAAGCACCTTACAATAAATCCCATAAGGTGTAAAAGCACCCTACAACAAATGAGGATATATTGTAGGT
>NW_007728988.1:13002-14340 GCF_000696425.1 Galeopterus variegatus | reverse complement strand
TTTTTTTTAAAAAAAAAATCTGTATTATTTGTTTTAATCTGCTTGGGTTAATTTCAAAAAGATTTTCTTCAGGATCAGAAATCCTTTCTTTCACTTGCTCCTGCATGCTGCTTATACTCTCAATTATAGTTTTTATTTTGTTAAATGAGTCTTTTAGTTCCAGGAGTTCTGCTACATTCTTTTTATATGTTATTTATCACTTTGTAAATTTCCTCCTTCATGTCCTGGATTGATTTTCTCATTTCATTCTGTTGTGTAACTGAGTCTTCTTATATCTCACTAAGCTTCTTTAAGATTGTTACTCAAACTTCCCTTTCAGATATATCAAGGGCTTCCTGTTGTATGGGATCTGGTATTTGAGAATTATAGTTTTCCTTCAGTGGTGTCATATTTTCATATTTCTAGTACCCCTATGTTGATGCCTAGTCATCTGGTAGTTGCTTCTTCTATTAGTCTGAGGTGGCTTTTGAGGAAAAAGACTCCCTCCTGAAGATTCGTTATATATATTGACTGTTAGATGGGGTGTTTTAGTTTTGGTTCTGGATAGACTCAGTGGTTTCATTACTTACAGGTAGACTCAGTAGTTCTGTGTGGACTCAGTATTTCCAAGGGACACCGGCAGCTATGTCTGTGGCTGGGGCTGTGCACACAGCTGAACTCATGCAGGTAGATGGGGCCCGTGTGGGAAGCCAGAGCAGCTGGGGCTGTGCAGGTGGCTGGATGGTTGGGGCCATGTGTGTAAGGCCACACAGGTGACTGTGGTGGCTGGGTCCACATGGTTAACTAGATGTCTGGGGCTGTGTGAGCAACTTGGATGGCTGGGACCACGTCAGCAGCTAGATGGCTTGGCCCACACAGGTGGGTAGGGCCACATGGTCAGCTGGGTGGCTGGGATCATATGTGCAAGTGGAGCTTTGTGGGCAGCTGGGCAGTTGGGGCTGCAAGGCAGTTAAATGGCTGGGCCTACATGGGTGGGTGTGGCTGCACAGGTAGCTGGACTTCTGGTCCCATGTGAGCAGCTGGGGTCACATACGTTGCTGGAGCCACGCAGGCAGTTGGAAGGCTGGAGACATGTAGGTGCCGTCCAGGCATCCAGTGCAGCACGGTCAACACAGGCCATGCAGTGGGGTGTGCAGTGAAATGGGCCACAGTTCTGGGACTAGACAATGGCACAGGAAACTGTAGTAGTAGTGGGTGGGCTGGGGCAGGAGCAGGAGGAGGTTCTGTTGGGAAGTGCTCACTGCTGAGCAGACTGTTTCTGCCACAAGGGAGAATTCCTCCTGGCTGACCCTGGGTTGGGGGATGTGCTGGTGGCTGAAACTGTGTGTCTTTCTTTCT
>NW_007728988.1:3173-12440 GCF_000696425.1 Galeopterus variegatus | reverse complement strand
TGAAATGGGCCACAGTTCTGGGACTAGACAATGGCACAGGAAACTGTAGTAGTAGTGGGTGAGCTGGGGCAGGAGCAGGAGGAGGTTCTGTTGGGAAGTGCTCACTGCTGAGCAGACTGTTTCTGCCACAAGGGAGAATTGCTCCTGGCTGACCCTGGGTTGGGGGATGTGCTGGTGGCTGAAACTGTGTGTCTTTCTTTCTCTTCCACACCACCCTGCTTGGATTTCGTGCTTCACCAGGCTCCCCCCTTGCCACCCTGCTCTCCCACTGATGCTCTCCCCCATACTTAGCTGTCCTTTCTTTGCTCTGGTCCCTGTCTGTGGGAGGATCATGAGTTGGGCACTTCTATTCTGCCATCTTGCCCTGCCTCTGAGCCTAGGAGCCAGTTTTTTTTTTTTCTGTCTTTTTTTGTGACCGGCAATGGGATCGCAACCCTCGGTGTTGCGCCCGCACCTCGCTCAGCCAGTGAGCGGCCGGTCTGTATGTGGGATCCGAACCCTCGGCGGGAGTGCCGCCGCGCTCCCAAGCGGCGCATTGTAGCAGTGCGCCACCGGGCTGGCCCCAAGGAGCCAGTTTTTAAGAGATCTGTATCACTTGCATTTTCAAGTCTTCCTTCTTAGTAAAAACCTGACTCCTGAACAGGACTTAAGGAAATTCCTGTTTGGTATTACTCCTTACCCACCCTTGGCCTTTCCTCACACTTCTGTGTGCTGTTCTTCTGGGTACCTGGTATTATCTCTCTTCTTAATTGCTTAACCCATCAAAGACTTCTTCCAGAAAAACAGAGAGCATTCGTTTACACACTATTGTAAAACTAAATACACAGATCAACTCTTGCAAAATTATTTTTATTGTTAGTCATAATTACAATAATAGCTAATTCTTATTACATCCTTATTAGGTCCCAGGCACTGTCTCTAAACATATGTACTCACAAAACCTACTGAGATGGATAACATGATGATCACTGCACCACCCCAATCCTACAAATAAAGAAGTGAAGATCAAGGGGGTTAAGGAACTTGTTCAATGTTGCACAGCCACCAAGTGGCCTCACTGGGAATCAATACAGGTAGGTAGCTCAAGGGTCCTCACTCTGAATCTCAACTCTCTATGTCTCTCTACCATCTTTTATTTACTGAAAGTATATATTCATGCTGAAGAACTTTCCGGCATTAGCAAACAGAGAGAGAAGCGTTCTGAGCAGGTGAAGAAAGCACTTGGGAAACTAGGGAAGGAAGGGTTTATCTATGAAAACTGCTTAGGCTGGTGTGCATCACATGGACCCAGAGGGCCTGAGAATTTGCTTCCTGACAAATGCCCAGGTGATGCTGATGCTGCCGCACAGCAGTGGGAGAATTCCTTCTCACCATCTGTCATTTTCAAATTGCAATAATCACATTTCATTACTGTATACACATAAGCCACTTCTCACTTTCAATCTTCGACTCCCCCTATCATCGCCTTCAGAAAAGAGTCTAAGAGAAAAAAAAAAAAAAAGAAAGAAAAGGATATCCTGTTTATATTATTTTCTATCAGAGCTTTCAAAGTGAAGGCAAATTCAAATTGTCCCTTTCCACAATCACAGATTTAGCCATTTCTTATGTTTAAATTTAATGTGGAAAGCCTTCTGCATGCCACTTTGGGCAAATAATTCAAGATACTCTTCAATGCCATTTTTTCAATTATATTTTCTTTATTGCTCAAACAAGATAAATGGGAGGATCCAAACAATTTTTCATAGGTCAGAGATTCAGTGCACCCCATGCAAGCAGAGTTTGGTTAACAATACAGCGATAGCTCTTCTAAAATTACAACCTAGACAATTTTTTCCCTCCTCAGGCTTTTAGTCAATTTTCCTTTCACAGCACTGAGCCTCTCTTTACAGAAAAATAATTAACAGAAGAAATCACTCAATCTTCCAGTTAAAAACAATGAGGTACTGTTGTTAGAAAGGCAAGCAATTGATTTACAGGCTCTCAGGGCTGAGTGATTTCCTGATTTAAATTTGCGTGTCTGTGTGTCTGTGTGTGAGTGTGTGTGTGCACGTGCACGTAGTTCATCTTTACATGTGGGCACATGATTCTCTGAAAGAGTTTGGGTTAAATGGCTCAAAAAGCAGTGATAGCTATTACACATCTTCCCCTTTGAAATTTTTATCAAAAAAGAAATTGGGTAGAAGAAAATTTTACAAGAAGATTAAATTAGGCATGAGTGTTGACATTTCAACTGGAGAATAGTCTCTTTTATAATTTTGGGTATGTACAACAATTGTTCTGTGCCATGGAACATGCCTGAGACTTGAATTAATGAAGTAAACCAATTACGGGTAGCATCAGACCATATTTAGTGAAACTGAGGCAATCTACTACAACTAAGTATAAAATTGTTGGCTGCATATGGTTAGAGATGTCAGAAATTATTGTGAAACATGAGAAAAAAATTCAGCTAGAAAGAAAACAATCACCACCCCTCCTTTATACTAGCTAAGTATCCGCATAAATCTCCTATCGTCTCTGTTGAAAAGAGGCAGGCAGAGGGATACGAAGACAAAGCAACAGGTGTGACCTGTCTAACAGAGTAGCCAACCCCACTGAAAGACCAGTGGCAGGAAGGATTCAGGTGGTGCAAGAATAAGCAGACACTACCAGAGTTTGTGTGCAGAATGATTGCTTGAACAGATCAAAAGAAATTCAGCCCTGGAGGATCAATACCTTATCTCCTGCATCATTTAAAAATGCACTGGACAAAGAACTAGAGACCCAACTGTAAGGGGCAATCCCCATGCTGCCAGACAGCGGAGGGGTGGGTGACGTTACGAGATCAAATAGACCCTTCCCATCTTAACTTCTGTGATTTCACAGCACTAGCAGAGCCAAGAAAATTTCACTAAGGAAGCAGCGTGCTGTTATCATTTAAAAATGCACTGGACAAAGAACTAGAGACCCAACTGTAAGGGGCAATCCCCATGCTGCCAGACAGCGAAGGGGTGGGTGACGTTACGAGATCAAATAGACCCTTCCCATCTTAATTTCTGTGATTTCACAGCACTAGCAGAGCCAAGAAAATTTCACTAAGGAAGCAGCGTGCTGTTGTAGTAGCTTCTTGTCAAGGACCCTCTGACTTTACACTGGCATTCTAGGAAGACACTTGGGGTGTGTTTTCAACATGTGGCATGGAGGGTCTAGCCTTGGTTCACCACCTCAACTTTAGTGTCTCTCCCAAAGTGCACCCACATAATTACTGCCCTTTCACGCAGATGCCCCAGCTAAGCCCATGCCTTCCTGGATGCCTAGTCACTCCCACACTGCTGCCAGACTGCTGTCAACTCTCAGACCTAAAAAAGTGAACCTTTAGTGAAATCAAAGTCTAGGGCTACCTTTATAGTAGGTAGATAAACCTCTCTTCTCGGGACAAACCTCTTCACTCAGCCTGTCAAGTTAAAAACTGGGAAGGAAGTAAACTGAAAATTTCCTGCTAATTAGTGAGCACAACCGATAAATGTCGGTCAGCTGCTCACCTCTTTCTTCTCTTTGCCCCAGTTTGGGTTTGTGCAGTCGCCACTCTCTGTAGCTTTGATGACAAGTTCTGCATTTCATTAGGCAGCCGAAAGAGCTTAGGGGAACCAGCAGCAAAGTCCCACCATGTAAACAGGCATTCACAACAGAAGGCCCTTTCAGATGGCTGAGTCTGTCAGCACAGACTTCAAAGGCACAATCTCCAAGTCAAATGGGGAAGAAGAGAAACTGAGACACAGGACAGGCATGCCTGAATGCACACACAGGGATGTCCCCACATTTACAGTGCACATCATGTGTCAAATCAAGTATTCACCGTGCACAAGCTGTTCTAAACACTATGGGGAATAGAGTTAATTAATGAATACACCCCTAATTTTCTAAGACCATATTATTTTAAATGTTGTTTTTTTTTTCTTTACCACTATCATACACAAGTGTGTGCAGTGGATATAGCTTTATTAAGAAATTAAGGACATTTTGACTATACAACAAGGTCATGAACGAGAAGCTAAGCTATGCCTGCAATTTATCTTAAATCCCGCCTGTTCCACCTCATCTTTGACCACCTCCCATGCCCAGCCACAGACCACTCATTCATGCCACTGTGTTCTGCTCATACGCTCCCACCACCTCAGATGCTCTGTACCTGCTTTTTATCTTCCAAGCCCCTGTTGAAGGAACTCTTCCCCTGGAAACCTCTCAGATAACATCAGTCAGTTTTCCCCCTACAAACTCAAAGGAATGGGTATGGAAGTACCTAATTCTAATAGAACCTCTCACCTAGCCTAGTAATTTTCATTCAATCATCATAACTGTGGGCTCCTCAAGGGCATGACTCAATGATCATATTATGTGTACAGACTATCCTAACCCTTAATGATAATATTTAACTGGAACACTCGTCTGTGATGAGTATTACAAGAAAAGGCACAACCCCAGCCCTGAATTAAAAGGGCATAGGTTCCAGCCTGGGCTCTGGTTTTACCAATGCTGAGCAGCTACACAAACTGTTTAATGTCATTGTGATGAAGCTTCCTTGTCTATAAAATCAGGAAGATAGTCAATTATCTTCTTATTGAATGGCTTAAATGTGATCGTTGATATGAAAGTGTCCTTTAAACTGTAAAGAGCTATTTAATAAAAAAAAAGATGCATCAGATTAAGCATTCTAATGACTACTTAATGAAACTTAAAAGAATACCATTACTAAATGCACATCCTTCTCTCATGCTTCACAATGAGGAGTATTCTAAGCAAGGTTCCATCCAACACCCGAAGTTTACTGAGCCTGTGCAGTCTTGTAACAGAATTCCTAGGACTTTTCAGTTCAAAGCAGATGATAAGAGTATTAACAAAATGTCGGTAATATCTATAAACTGGAGAAGTAATTATGATCAAGGATGTTAAAGGGAAACACACACTTTCAGAGAAGCATCAAAGCCCCGGCCACAGTCCTGGGGCCTACGCAACCTCACCAGCACACTGGGCTCCCTAAGCAAGCAACGTCTACGCTGGCGGGTGCTAATGCCCTTCTGAGATGTGACAGTAGGAGCCGAGTCCAGATGTAGTCACTATAAATCTACAAAGCAAAAACCTCCTTTGCAATTCTTATTCATCTTTTGAAATTTATTACCAATGAAATATTAAAGCTCAGTCTCAAGATAATACAAAAGATAAAGTACTTTAGCCAGTAAACTTTAAGGTGAATGAAAAACTATATTTTTCATGAATAATATATCCTTAAAATCCCAAGTCAGCAAAAGAAAGGATTATGTTTTTTAAATCACAAAATAAGAAGGGGCATCTCTGTGCACAATTATGTAAGCTAAGGACCCTGAACAGGTTCAGTTTTCTCTTAGAAAAAGTGACTTGAGGCAATTCTGAAAGTCTCTCCAATGTTCTTTCCTTCTTTGGTTAAGGACATCACAAGACACCTAAAGCCGGATAAGAAATACAGTTGTCTGGCCTGAGTTACATATCAAAAAATGTCCTCAAACTCCAGCCTTCTAGATGCCTTTCAATTCACCTTGACAGGTTTTATCTTCGTCTGTGTAGAAGTGTGAAGAGCTCTTCAAGGTTATTTGAGATTGCTTTGTGTTGGATCTATTGTGTCAAGGTTTTCAGGCACTTGTTACTTAAAAATGTATTTGCACAGAAATAATCCATAATTACAAAGTTATTTCAAAATCCCAGAAGGCAAATGAATTCTTTCAAAAGGCTGCACCATTCACTTTTGATATTACATCCAACCTTCAAACAGCTTCTCCTGGCAGTGCAGCTGTACTACATCCACTCACCTTTTAAGTTAATGAAGATTTAATAGGAAATGAAAACTCAGGCACAAAACAAAAGCCCTGAAAATCTGTGACAAGAAAGCTTGAAGAGGACAGGAAGCACCGGCTCTAAGTCAAGCCCACGGGTGGGCTTGCATGGCTCTAAGTCATGCCCATACAAGTGTGCACAGCACAGGGTGACTGACTATATGCTTTGTGATGAAGACTTTATGCTTAGAATCAAAGGAGCAAAACTTCAACACTTCATGTTGCCGTAGTGGCTGGGCAGGGCTAAAAATTTAATAAGTGCTATCTAAACTAATGGCAGTGCTTCGGACTGGGGGGAAAAAGATGCATGACATTAAGCATTCTAATGACTACTTAATGAAACTTAAAAGAATATAGATCATCTTCTCTTGAATTAAATTACTCACTCTAAATAATAATAGTTAAAATACATAATCATGGCTCACAGCTGAGTCCTGCGGAGGACTGCGCAGCAGAGCTGGTGATGATGCGGGGCGAGCACGGGACTTGGGGGATGCAGGGGCTGGAAGAGATCTGCTAACACAGCCAGCTCCTCTCCAGTGCGAGAGTCTGAGGATATAAATCACCTGGGATTCAGGGCCCCCGAAGAGGCAGAGGTAAAAAGAACAAGATAAATTATTTGGACACTATAGGCAAAATTAAAGTGTCATTTGCTCCATAAAATCTTTCATGATCACCCCAGTCAACCCACACAGATCTCATTCAAATTCCTAAGCGTCTTCTCTTCCACTCATTTGGAATATTTAAGAGTCTGATTTTTTTCTGATTATCATACCAATTTGACTTTATATATTTCTGATTATCATACCAATTTTGACTTTATATATTTAATTAGATCAATAATTCTTTCTGACAGAATATTTTTCACACACACACACATCCCTTTATATCTATCCATGGAGTTCAGCACAACACCTCCCTTCTGCTCATTATCCAGTGAACATTTTTGGGTTGATTGGAAAGTAACATTTGGAGCCTTAAGCAAGAGAATGTCAAGCAGGGTCCCAGGTGATTTGTGATGTCAGACAAATAACTTGTTCTTCAGGACTTCTTTATTCCTCCCTAAAGTATATGTCAACTGCTATAGGTTTAAGAACTATGACTACAATGTCATACATAGTATCAGTTTGAGCACAATACACACAGATTTATTAACATATTGCTTTAATTGTCAGTGCATGTCATTCCTAATTGTAGAAGATCCAAGACCTTCCCACACCATCTAATTTGTAGCTTTATAGGGGAATTTTTGCTTCCTCTGCTTTATGAGATTAGGTTCAAATAAGCCTTACTTTCAACTTTCTAATCTGGAAGCCAGAATCTTAATAGTATAAAGTTATAATTAAAAAATGTAATCAATACTAATAACAATCATACCTAAGAAACTCCTACATGAAGATTTCAACACTTCTTTTAAAAAATTTATGTTTTAAAAAGTATATCATTCTTTCAAACATGAGAGTTCATGTTCCCCATATTATAATATATTCAAATATACATACACAATCATGTACGTGGGTGTGTGAACTGCATGTTCATGTCCTCCTGAAATTCATACATTGAATCCCTAACTCCAATGTGATGGTATTAGCAGGTACAGCCTTTGGGAGGTAATTAGGTTAAAATGAGGTCATGAGAGTGAGATCCTCACCATAGGATTAGTGCCCTTATAAGAGACCAGAGTCCTTATTCTCTCTCTCTCTCTTTCTTTCCATGTGCACAAAGAAAAGGTCACATGAGCACACAACGAGGTGGGGACTGTCTACAAGCCCAGAGAAGAAGCCTCAGAATGAAGCCCACCTTGCTGGTGACTTTATCTTGGACTTCACAGACTTCAGAACTATGGGAAATAAATTTCTATTGTTTGAGTCTCCTAGTCTATGGTATTTTGTTATGACAGTCTGAGCAGACTAAGATAATGTAAACATGTATATAAGTATATAATATAAATATCTATAAAACGGCAGCCTTACATATCAAAATGTGCATTGCTTAGGCAACTAGACAGGGAAAGCTAAATTTATGATGTCTCCTGTGTCCCTCGTCACACAAGCCCATGTGTGAACAGGAGCTGCAGGTTTTGCCTTGTCTTCATCAAGTCGGTGGGGCGTAGGAGCGCAGAGATATACCCGGCAGTGGGATTCTAGGGCAGGATACCCTAGGAAGGACAGGAAAAGCTGCTGGGCATTCGACAAACACTCCAGGGCAGGGCCATGCAGACATAAGCACAAGAGCAAGGAATATAAAGATAATGGGGGTGGGGGGACAGGCTTAGTGCCTTGGTCTTCTGCGGTGGAAAGAGGAAGGGTGAAGACGGTGATAAGATCTCCAACACAGGGGACGGAAGGACCATTGGCATGTCACTTACACAAAGAGGAAAGAGACCAAGGTGAACGGTTTCATTGGGTTGGAGGGAATGAGCTTAAATGCAATTAAACAATTTGCACAGTGTCCTAGTGAGTAGAGAAAAACCCTGGAGAGGAAGTCAGACACCCTCCTCAAGCAGCTGTGCAGCCTTGGCAGGACACGTAAATCGCTCTAGGCTTCCGTTATCTCCTGTCTAAGGAGCAGGTTGGATGAGATGGTTTTATTCTTTCCTCGGCTCAGGAGACTGCAGCTCTGATGTTATCACTGGCATTTCCCCAATCAGAAATACAAGAAATCAAAAGTCACATCTATTCTCAACATGGGAGGCAGCTCTACATATGAGCCTAGAAAATTTCCACTACCCTTCTTTCTAGGGCTTTCCCAATAATCAAGGTCACCTGCTCAATCACCTCCACACCTGCACCTGACACAAGCGGAGATTTTTCTTACCCTTTTAGTGGTGCATGTGAAGCACACGAGAAGGCGATTTGACGGCGACCACTACAGGGATCCCCAGCCCACCATTACAATTGCAGGCTACACCTGTTCATTCCTGTCTTGGTGCCACAGCCCTATCCTCCCATAGCACCTTTACAATCCAGGTGTATAACAGAAATGCTCAAGATTTTTTAGCTCTCTCCAGGGCTTCCACTAGCCAATGTAGTAGAATGAATTAAAAAACTGAGGGACTGATGGTGTAGACACAATGTCCTGGGTGGCCACGTGGCTTTCCAGGAAGGATGAGACCCAGAGACCAAGCCAGATCAGACAGGTGCAGCCGGAAACGTGGGAACTGTGCACGGTAGTTGAGGGGGGACGATTGTGGCAATCCCACATGGTAGGGCAGGGTCTTGGATAAGGGGCAGACTGGAGGGGATGAACGTAGGCTTGTGGTTCGAGGGCACAGGCTGGAGTCAGTCTCGAGCAGGAAAGCCAGGCAGCAGCCTGGATCCCAGAGATTGGCAGAAAGACAACCAAGGACAAATAGCACACCAACGGCCTGGATAGGGATTCCAGAGGACTGGGGCCTCTGCTGCAGACGTCACTTAAAGCATTC
>NW_007728988.1:0-2781 GCF_000696425.1 Galeopterus variegatus | reverse complement strand
CGGCCTGGATAGGGATTCCAGAGGACTGGGGCCTCTGCTGCAGACGTCACTTAAAGCATTCTTTTTGGACTGAGAGATGAAGTGAGAGGCTTGCCTTACTCTGCAGAACTGGGCCGATTCCCACAAGCCTTCACGGTGCCTGGGACCCATATGGGAGGCTCCAGGATGTGCTATAAGACAACTGGGGGCTGAGAATCAATGAATGACAAGGGAAAATGTCCTGTTTGGGCACAAAATGGCATCTGTATGGGTCTTTGCATCTGAAAGGGGATATATTTAAGGACCACATGTACATACACTCGTAGAAACAGCTGTCACGAGGCATCGGATGCAAGGAGATTGGCGTTAGGAAGGCAGCACACTTATCTTCACAGTACAGTTTTAAGAATCGCCGAAGACTTGCGGGTATAGACGTGACCAGACAGCAGCAGCAGAGTGACTGTAACCACCTGATCAGTGGGCACAAGGCATCATGAAAGCATGGTGGGGGAGGACAGTACAACAGCAGCAAAGCCCTGGATGACACTGGAATGTGCGTCATATGGTGACAGAATAAAGGAGGAACCTCCTCAAAAAAAAAAAAAAAAAAGGTAAAGTATATATAATATGAATGCACAACTTCTCTCAGGAAGAAAACTGTGAGCTCAAAGCAAATGGATAGACTCAGAAGACATGCACATTTTTAAAAAGTCCAGATATGAACCCCTTTTAGCTAAACCCTTCAGAAGAGTGACCCAAGATGTCACAGGGATCCAGCAGTATCCACACACATGAATGCCTTCCCCTTGTCCCACCTGCAGACTCCTCTAGTACACACCACCAGCTTTCTGTGTAAACACACACTAACTAGAGGAACAAGGGCAGATGAATCAAAGGGATTCACGCTGTCCCTGAAGCCCTATCACTCGGCAGGAGACTGGGGTCAGCAGCCTGGAAAGCTACATGGGGAGCTTCCCTGCTGAGCTTCAATTACGGAGCCACTCTGCTTTAATCACCCCGACCCGGACCTGCAGAGACACACCATGCACTCTCTGCCCTCGTGCTGCCGCTGGGCTCCACAGGAGGCCGTGCTCGGTGGGAGCTGGGTTCACAGGCTCCTGACAGACTTAGAATGCAGACAGGACACCTGTGCTGCTCTAGCACATGGCAAAAGACATGCCAAACCTGAGCCCGGACGGGACCCTACAGGAAAGCCTCATCCTGTACCACAGGTTGTCCAAAAACAGCTTTGTGGTAAAGGTGCGCAATGATCCACAGAACCAAAAAAAAAGTATTTGCTGGGCCACAAGACGTGATGCAGAGGATAACCTGAGAAGGACACAAACCGACACACCACCTGGTGCTTTTGTGGAAATGCCTCACATCCAACCAGGGCCGATGCTACTTACATACATAAAATAAACAGAAAAAGAGAGGTGAGCATTCAGTGAATGACAACCAAGTTTACCAAAGGCCAGCAGAAAAGATGAGGGCATTTTTATGAGAAATGTAGGATTTTTGCTGGCCCTGACAGGATGGTGGGCACGTGGATGGATGGTGGGGTGGGAGTCATCCCTCCTGGCTGATGGAATACTGTGAACACAGGTGCAGAGGAAGAGGTGGCAGGCTGGAGCACAGACTTCACACAGGAAAGCAATGGGGTACAGTAGAGGTAGGCTAGGACCACGTCTAGAAGGCTTCCAATAGACTCTGTTATCTAGATAGGAGGAGCCACGGAAAGTTTTGGAGTTGGGGAATGACTTACAAGTCGTATCAAAGGAGTCACCTGTCGGATATGCCTGCCCACACGTTTTCCATCAACCCTCCCTTTTCATCAAAGGCATGAACTTGCAAAGAGGCATCTGTCCCCTGCCCATTCTACTCTGTACAGCCATGAGTCCAAAACTCTTCCCAGCCAAGCCAACCAGCCACCAATCACATGGTTTCAGCACTCGCTGCTGGGCTATATGTGCTGTCCCACACAGGACATCTCATGAGCCAACAGCATATTTTCTTCACCAAATACCTTATTCTATAGAAATTCTCTTTGGCCTATTGTCAGAGTTTAATAGGCCTCATCCTATTTTTTATTTTTTAATTTTTAAAAAAAATTGTAACATAATTGATTATACATATTTGTGGGGTGTGGAATTAAATATCAATACTCATGTGCAATATGTGATGCTCAAATCAGGATAATTATTATACTCAACAATATACACTGTCATTGCTATTTGAGGCCCTTTACCCATTCCTCCTTCCTCGCCCTCCCCACTTCTAGTAACACAGTTTTCCTTTCGAAAGTTCAATGTATTACTGTGATTACTGTATCTTTCTTTTATTTATAATTTTAGCTCCCACATATTAGTAGTGTCTCATCCTCAATGGATATTCAAGCAGAACTCTTTGTTATAAATTGAGAAACAAATTGAATATTAGAGGAAGAGGGTAGAGGTAGTATTAAATGACTTTAAAAAAATTGTAACATAATTGATTATACATATTTGTGGGGTGTGGAATTAAATATCAATACTCATGTGCAATATGTGATGCTCAAATCAGGATAATTATTATACTCAACAATATACACTGTCATTGCTATTTGAGGCCCTTTACCCATTCCTCCTTCCTTGCCCTCCCCACTTCTAGTAACACAGTTTTCCTTTCGAAAGTTCAATGTATTACTGTGATTACTGTATCTTTCTTTTATTTATAATTTTAGCTCCCACATATTAGTCAGGACATACAGTATTTCTCTTTCTGTGCCTGGCTTATTTCACTTAATATGATTTTCTCTAAGTT
>NW_007728987.1:263870-264923 GCF_000696425.1 Galeopterus variegatus | reverse complement strand
TGCTCTATGATAATACTGGGGGACCTGAACACACCTCTAAGCATTGGGCAGATCATCTAGGTAACAAATCAACAGAGTAACCATTACTGTTTCAGAGGGAGAGAAGAAATCTAGGGTTACCAGAGGTGGAAGGGGGAGGGAGAGGGGGATGGGGAAAGATTGGACAAGGGGCATGAAGAGTAAGTACTATTTGTAACAATATATATGCTAGTAATATTGATTTGATCAACATATGTCAAAATTGAATCCCCACAATATGTATAATCAATTATGAGTCGATAAAGAAAAGAATCTCTACTTTGTATTTTGACCCTTGGCTGTCTGCAATAAAGACTGTTTCCAGCCTTCCTTGTAGCTGGGTGTGGTCATGTGACCAAGATCTGGCCCATGAGATTCTTAAGTAGAAGGATGTGGTCAGGGCTGACAGTTACCCACATGCACAGGCACAAATGTACTGTTGTTTACAGTTGGCATCCATTCTGATTCATTGAAACCCACACCATACTGACCATTCAATATTTTGAAAATCAACCCTAGTGTGAAACTTTTAGGAGGTCTCCTCAAAGCGACGGGTGTCTTCTGCTCCCCTCCCTTGGTCCTCCCTCCTGTGGCTGCAACGTGGATGTGATGATTAGACCCCGAGCACCCACCCGACTTTGCACCATGATGATGAGGGCCACAGCCTGAAAAGGACAAATCTGGCAGTTGGAAGGATCCCAGGACTCGATGACCCCTGCATGGCCTACCTCTGGACTTTATACATCAGAGAATAAATCCTTATTGTTTTAAGTCACTGTTCATTTGTGTTTTCTGCCACTCTCAAAAGAACCTGTATGGGGGCCGGCCTGGTGGTGCACTGCTACAGTGCGCCGCTTGGGAGCGCGGTGCTGCTTGGGAGCGCGGCAGCGCTCCCTCCAAGGGTTTGGATCCCACATACAGACCGGTTCCCGCTCACTGGCTGAGCGAGGAGCGGGCGCAGCACTGAGGGTTGCGATCCCGTTGCCGGTCCCGGTCCGGTACGGGCGCGACACTGAGGGTTGCGATCCGTTGCCG
>NW_007728987.1:242958-262944 GCF_000696425.1 Galeopterus variegatus | reverse complement strand
GGGAGGACAATACATACAAACTCCATCATTCCGCCCCTGGCTTCCCAAAACTCATGTCCCTCTCAAACACAAAATACAATCATTCTATCCCAACAGTCCCAAAAGTCTTAGCTTGCTCCAGCACCAACTTAAAAGTCCAAAGTCTCCTCTGAGACCAAAAGCAAAAGTCCTTCCAGCTGTGAACCTGTAAAAGTCAAAATCAAATTTATCTACTGCCAAGAAACAATGGTGGAACAGACATTGGGTACACGTTCCCATTCCAAAAGGGAGAAATAGGCCAGAAGAAAGGAGAAACAGGCCCCAAACAAGTCCAAAACCCAGCAGGGCAGACATTATGTCTTAAAGCTCCAAAATCATCTTCTTTGACACCAAGTCCTGCATCCTGGGCACAACTGGGCATCTGGGTCCCCAAAGCATCAGGCAGCCTTGTTCCCACAGCTCTGCCAGGCACAGCCGAGTGGGCCACACTGGTGCCTGTGGCTTCTCCAGGCCTGCATTGCACATTACCAGTGGCCCCAAAGTTCTGGGGTCCTGGCGGCAGCCCTGCTGCCTTGGCTCTACTAGACATTTCCCTGGTGGAAGCTCTCTGTGGGGGCTTTGACCCCACTTTCCTTCTTGGCATTGCTCTAGTAGATGGCCTCTGCAGTGGCTCCGCCCCTGTGGCAGGTCTCTGCCTGGTCCCCCAGGCTTTTCCAGACATCCTCTGGAATCTGGGTGGAGGCTGCCACGCCTCCACTGCTTTCACATCCTACCGGCCTGCAGACTTAACACAACATGGACATGACCAAGGTTTCGGGCCTCTACTCTCCATGGCAGCTGCATGAACCACACTTGGGGCCACTCCAGCTGGAGCAGCTGGGATGCAGGGAGCAGGATCCCAAGGGCAGCTGTGCCCCACGTCTATCCCCCAGGATAATTCAGTCCTTCTAGGCCTCAGGGTCTGTGATGGGTGGGGCACCCTTCCAGGCTTCTGAAATGCCTGCAGGGCATTCCTCTCATTTTCTCCGCTATTAGAATCTAGCTACCTCACCGCCAAGATAATGTCTTTATCAACCATTTTATCTGCTTCACCCTTGCATTGTCTCCAGGCTCTCTGCTTCTTTACCACATGGCCAAGCTGCAAATTTTCCAAATCTTTACGCTCTGATTCCCTTCTAAATCTTGGATTTACATCATGATTTTGCTGCCATAACTCAGAGTAGGCTGTTGAAAGCAACCATGCAGCTTCCTTAATGCTTTGCTGCTTAGAAATTTCTCTGGCCAAATGCTGTGGTTCACAACTCGTAAGTTCCACCTTCCACAAAGTCCAAGGACATGGACACAATGCAGCCAAATTCCTTGCTATGGTGTAGCAGGGGTGATCTTTTGTCCAATTCCCAATAAGTCCCTCATTTCTATCTGAGACCTCATCAGCCACATGGCCTTTGCTGTCCACATTTCTATCAGCATTCTGCTCACCACCACATAAGTCTCTAAGACATTCCAAACTTTCCCTCATCTTTTTCTCTTCTTAGTCCTCCAAACTCCTCCTACCTTTGCCCATTATCCAGTTCCAAAGCTGCATCCACATTTTCAGTGGGGTATAGCAACACCCCACTCCTCAGTGCCAATTTTCTGTTTTAGTCCGTTTTGTGTTGCTATAACAGAAATACCTGAGACTGGGTAATTTATAAAGGAATGAAGTTTATTTGGCTTACGATTCTGGGATGGTTGCATGTGGCATGGGCCTCAGGCTGCTTCTACTCATGGTGGAAAGTGGCAGGCAGCTGGCAGGTACAAGCAGATCACATGGCGAGAGGAAGCGAGAGAGAGAGAAAGAGAGAAAGAGAGAGGAGGTGCCAGGGTCCTTTAAACAATCAGCTCTTGCGGGAACTAATAGAGCGAGAACTCACTCATTCCTCCTCCTCCCCCAGGGAGAGCATCAATCCATTCATGAGGGATCCGCCCCCATGACTCAATCAGTTTCCAACACTGCCACATTGGGGATCAAATTTCCACATGAGTTTTGGAGGGGCCAACACATCCAAACTCCATCATCTGGGGTGAAGCTTGGAGACCAAGTCAGATCACACGGTCACATTTAAAGCTTCTGTCAGTGTTATTCTCACATTCCATTGGCCAAAACAGGTCATGGGACAACCAAGGGGTGGGGAGGTAGAGGAGGGAAGTATAGTCATCCACAGAGGTAGAGGAGGGAAGTGAACACCTGCTGCAGCTGATACACAGACTTGAAACCCATGCCACCTAGTCTACAGCTGCACATGCACCCAGGGCGTCCTAGGCTCATCCATTGCTCCCAGCATCACTGTGGGCCACTTCTTCCTGATCACAGCCTGAAATTCCAAGTTGCTGCCTCCCACCCCCAAACCACAGGCACTACCAAGTGGGTGGAACAGGACAAGTTTCTCTTTTGTTTACTGTCCTGTCTCTGAGGTCACCCAAGACCACACACGGGGCTGTACAGGTGTATCTGGCATTCTTTCCAAAAAAGGCAAGGGGAAAGTTTAAAGCTGGGAGCTCTCCTGCCTTACATTTGGTCTGTCTCTGAAGACCTCCTTCTTCTGAACTTCCTCTGAGAGTTTCTCCCCAAACTCTCCATGTGCAGACCCAACCTGCACACCCAGGAGAGCCAGGGTGCTCAGAACAGCCAGGAGCTGCATTTCCTGCAGGTTCCCAACCAACCCCTCCTCAGGCCTCACTGTCCCACTGCCAGGGCCCACCCCCGACACACCTGTTGTAAGGTCTGGGGAGGGGATAAGGTAAGTTAGCCTGAGCCGCACCCAAACTCCCAAAGGAAAAGACCGAGAAAAGTGGGGGGACGGGGTGGATGTTGGGGGTTCTGCCAATAGACAGCTGGGTCTGAGGGAAAAGCAGACCTGGTAGATTTTGCCACCAATTAATGTGACCTCCGGCAAACCAATCCCCTTTCTAGGACTTTGTTTTGTATTCATGTTGTTTTATTTGTTAAAGAGCGGGTAGCGCTTGATGGCATATAAGGTGTCTTCCAGTTCTGACAACTGTGATCTACGGGGAGGGAACAAGAAGAGAAGGACTGGAGGGTGGGTGCTCGGAAGGGCACAGCATGGTGCGGGAGCAGGCGGCCAAGTGCAAGGGGGAGGGAACAAGAAGAGAAGGACTGGAGGGTGAGTGCTTGGAAGGGCACAGCATGGCGCGGGAGCAGGAGGCCAAGTGCGAGTTCTCTAGGCCTCAGCAAATCGTAGCCCTTGTCTTCCAGCCCAGCCCTTGCCTGCCCATCACTCAGGGCCAGTCTAAGTGCACAGTAGGGCTCCACTTACACTGACTGTAGTGTGGATGCCTCCCCTGCAGCCAGAGGCATCGCCCCTCACCACTCTCTGCCTCAAACTTCAGTTCCTCCCAGCACACGTCCCTGTGACTTTTGGCCTCCAGACTAACTCATGAGCTCCTCTGTCCCTGCGACGACACCATCATTCCTTGATCTTCCTCCCCCCCACGTCTCCCGGCTATCACCTACTCACCCTTTAACATTGAGCTGAGTGCTCTTCCCCACCAGCATCCGTGCAGCTCTGCATTGCTCCCGCGATGCTTTATCACCGCACTGGACACACTGTGTGCAAGCTAACCGCCGTGAACCTCTAACCACTGTCCCACTAGACTGAGCTGTCTGAGGGTTGGGAGGGAGGCACCGTGTCTTATCCATCTTCCTTTATGTCCAGTATATTTCATAGAACCTGACAAATGATAAATGAGCAACATATGTTCAATGAATGAATGAAGAAAGGAAGGAAGGAACAAAGGAATTGGGAAAGAAAACGGGAGGGAATGACACAGGTGGGTGGTATGAGCCACCTTTGTTTTCCTACCCCCTCCATTTGCCACACACATCACATCTGTAGTCCAGTGAAATCATGTAAATAAACACCAAGGGAAGGAAACCGCCCGGGGAGAAGCGCAGTTTCTGGCTGGCGGGAAGGAAAGGCAGCCTTCACATGGGTGGTGAGGTCTGGGGGCGCGGGATGGGCGGGGAAAGAGCGTTGAGAAGAGCAGGGCTCTGCGGGGCCGTGCAGAAGAGCCTGGGCTTGGCTGGCAGAGGGAAACTGAGCTGTCACACACCTGTGGCTGCCCCTGGGACAGGAAGAGCCTGCAGCCTGGCCAGGGTGGAAGAAAGAGGATCCGAGTGGGAAATCTGGGTGCGAGGTGCACGTAGGAGAGCAGTGGGGGGACTTCAGCTGAAGGAGACTGGGACGTGGAGGAAGCCACATGGTAGAAGGGGGCAGTGCCCCCCACTCCCCTTTGCCTCAGCAGTGTGTCCAGAGCCACCTCAAGCCTGCTGGCCTGAGCACTAGTGGGGGGACTTCAGCTGAAGGAGACTGGGACGTGGAGGAAGCCACATGGTAGAAGGGGGCAGTGCCCCCCACTCCCCTTTGCCTCAGCAGTGTGTCCAGAGCCACCTCAAGCCTGCTGGCCTGAGCACTAGCGGTCAATCCCTCCTCTGGAGGTCCGGCAGGAGACTTTGTGACACCCCCTCAGGGCCTGGCTTCAGGAGGTTATTAAGTGGGCCTAATAATGGGGGGGGCAACGGGGGGCTGATTTTGTTGTGTTTTAAAGGGGATGACTAAAGTTGCATAGTGATCGGATCTGCATATTCAAGGATGATTTAATTGATTAGACAATGTTTCTTTTAGATGAGGTAGTAACTCCACTCTTGGGCTTCTTTGCCGAAGCTGAGCACGCAAGGAGGGGAAGACTGGACTGTCTGAAATGTCTGAACTGTAGCGGTTGTAGGAGAGGACATTTGACATGTCCCAAGATGACGGTCCCTCCGAGAGCCCAGCTGGGAGCTCCTCTGCCACCAGGCGTAAAGATTGATCCCTGCCCTGAAACTTTCATCAAAGAAAATAAACCAATTAAGATCCAGACTGTCACCTCAACAGATGCTGTGGCTTTGCCCTGTCCAGAGCCGGGAGCAGCTGGCTTAGGACTCTCGCAGCCTGCTGGCTGGGCTCCAGGCTTGGGTCTCACCTCACTTTGCACCACAGGCCGCCGACCCCTGTGCCATGCATGCACGGGCCAGTGTGTGCACGTCGTGGCTGTGAGCTGTGTCCCCTCCTTACCAACACCACCCCTCCCCATCTCCACCACCACCCACCACCCCCTGCTCCAGCCTGCCTCCCAGGGCTCAGGAAGGGCGGAACTAATGCTGTGTGAACATGTGTTCGACTTACTTTAATTGGAGGTGGTGCGGACTACCAGAAGTTTCGCTACAATACAATAGAACTTGCAAAATCTGCTTCTCTCCGCCTAACAAATACAACCATCCCCAAATCACTGGAGGTGTAATCAGTGCCCCTGATAAGCCTCTGCTCCCATCAATGTCTTCCCTGGGGGAAAGAATTGCAAAATGATACCAAGCACAGAGTCATTGCTTTGCTTCCTGGTAATTAATCACGGTGGACATAAATAAGCCCAAGCACTGCCTTCCCAAGTCCTGCCTTTCCCAGTTCTGCCTTTCCCAAGCCACAGGCTCCATAGAGGCCTTTCATATTCCTGGACATTAGCTGGGCTGTCTGACTTTGTTTGGGCTGTGCAGATCCAACTCCTCTTTCCTGTTGGAAGGGAATCTCCCATTGTATAATGTCTTGGTCGGTGGCTACTTTGGAGCTCCTCCTTTTTTCTGCACCCTGGTATCCAGGTTGTAGGCCTGAATTCCAGCCAATACTACATTTCTGCCAAGACGTCAATATCTTGAAGGAGTAGCACTAGAATTCTTCCACAGCTATGAGGAATCTATACCAGGCCATTCTGGATAAAAGGTATTTGTTATGCTTCCTGCTTATTTCCTGCCTGTTTCCTACACACTCACCCTACACCTTCCTTCCAATGAATTCCCTTTCTGGTTAACATAACCAGACTCATTGTCTTAGTCCATTTTGTGCTGCTAAAACAGAAAACCTGAGACTGGGGCAATTTATAAAGAACAGAAATTTATTTCTTCCTATCCTGCAGGCTGGGAAGTTCAAGATCAAAGCACCAGCAGGTTTGGTGTCTGGTAAGGGACTGGTCTCCCCTTCCAAGACGGCACCTTGAACAGAGCACCCTCTGGAGCGGAGGACACTGTTCCTCACGTGGAAGAAGAGTGGAAGAGCACAGAGTGGGTAAAAGAGAGCTGAATGTGCGCTTTTATAACAGCACCAATCCCACTGGCGAGGGTGCAGCCCTCATGGTCTAATCACCTCTTAAAGGTCCACCTCTTAATATTGTTACAATGGCAATAAAATTTTAACATGAGTTTTTGAGGTGACATTAGCACTCAGTCTCTGTTTTTTGATCTTGCAAGCGTTCCTCCTGGTTATGACAGGCATTGTTGGTAACCTACCAACAGCTGGTCCCCCCTTTCTGGCTAACAGAGCCCCAAGTTTTCATTTGTTTATACATTTAAGTGTGTGGCCCAAATGGGTGGATCAGGGTTGGTCTGTCCCATCTCCTTGTTCAGGGATTGGTCTGAGGCTACATATGTGGCCCAGTTCCAGCCAAAGACACTGGAGACGAAGCTGCTGGGAGCTTCTGGTAAACACTTTCCACGCTGACTGTGTGCCCCTGCTCCCTTTCTTCCTGCTTGAGAAGCTGCCACATGAGAAGGGAAACCTGGGGCCACTGCTGCCATCTTGCCATGCGAGGGGAGACAGTGGCAGCCCTGAAGAAGGCAGAAGAGGCTGGGTCCTCAATGATTTCTCAGAGCCACGACACCAACCCTGGCATCTCCTCCCTCTGACCTGTGGGTTTTCTGTGATGAATTAGCCCCTATCACTTAGTTCTCTCATAGCAAGTGTTTTATTATTTGTAGCTGGTACCAAATTTCACTGTTTTCCAAAGTAATTAGCCACACATTGTTGGAGCAGGAAGAGACGTGGGAGACTGACAGGCTCTGAGCCTCTTTGTAACAGAAGAATCTGGGGCAACTGTGGAGGCAGAAGCAAAGGGAGAACGCAGGCATCCTGAGCCTCAACCCATGGGTCCGACCCCATGGCAGTTTCCCCAGCACCTTTAGGAGACCCAATGCCCAGGGTAGGGGCACTGGTGGGGTAACACAGGGACAGAGCCTGGATCCTGGCATCAGAGAGTCACAGGCACAGAGCAGGCCTCCGCTGGGCTCAGGCCGAGCTGTAGCCAATGACACCTGAGATGCCAGAGCCCAAGGAAGGACAAGGTGTGTCCTCAGCTCTTTCTGTCAAGGGTCCCATTGTGCCTGTGAATGCATGAGTGTGTGCACGCCTGCACACATGCACACACATGCACCTTCACCCTGGGCTTCACTTCCCAGCCTCCCTGAGTCTCTGGGATCTCCTGTGTCCCTGCTGGCCTCGCAATGAGGTCCTTTTCCTCTCATGGATGAGTGCTTTTTGTGGTTTCTGATTGGTTTCAGGCCCTTTACTTTTTTCATGCTACTTGGCAATTTTTCTTGCAGCTGTGCCTGGGCCAAAGAGAGTTCGAGAAGAGGCTAGAAATTAACTTTTGTGCTTTGCAAGCTTCTAAAGAGTGAACCAAAGCTAGGGGGGACATTGGTCATGGACAGCTGGCAGAGGTGCTGGTGTGCTGTGATTTCTTCAGAGGCTCCAGAAAGGCTTCCCCTGCCCGAATCACACTTGCTCTGCCTGAGAATTCAGTGCCTGAAATCCTACCATTAGAGATATCAATGTAAATATTCCTGGGAGACAAAACTCCTCATATGCTCCTTAAGGTGAGTTTTTAAGATGCTTTCAAGAGGGCTTACGTTGAGAGGAATCAGAGTAAAAAACAGGTATATCGGTGGGTTGCAGGTGGCACCAAAAGATTTCCTTTTTTACCCAGAATAGGCCCTGTATGTTTATTCTGCTGAGAAATCACACACTGGAGAGCAAGAGGGTGGTGGGGACAGTTATGCTGAATTCCAGGGAGAAAAGTTGGGTGAGGGAAAGGGCAGGGAGGAGGGCGGTCAGGTGTATCAGGGGCATATTGTGGAGGATCTCACAGTAGGAGAAGAGTCAGAAGAGTGTGAGAAGTCTGTAGTTACCCCAGGGGCGGCCACAAGGGAGCCACTGAAGGTTCTTGAGGAGGAAAGTGACATAATCCAAAAGCGAAATCTGGCGGCCATGTGGAGAGGACCGAAAGGAGCGACTGACATCACAGAGACCAGGGAAGACATAATAAAGGGCTGACCATGGGCGTGGGGGATGGCAGAAGTGTCATGAGAAAGCAACCAAGTAGAATCCAGGTGACCTGGTCCCCAGGGACATGGAGGAGGAAAGCTGACTCCTTTAGAAGGAATTGGAAAGTGCAGTAGGGGAGCTGGTTTGCAGGGAAGAAGCACCGAGAGTAAAGCACCTGTAGGTCATCTGAGTGGAGACGTGACTGTTGTAATCATTACTGGCGGGCACGTTTTGAGAGCTTACTCTCTCCTGGGCACCACGTTAAGCCCTTCACACGCATTACCCAGTTTAATCCTCACAGCATCCCGAAGGGTAGATATTATTGTTACCTCCTGTATTGGTGCTTTCTGTTGCTTATAACAGAATCCCCAAACCGGGTAATTTGTAAAGAAGTGGAAGTTATTCTTACAGTGTGGGAGGCTGGGAAGTCCAAAGTCCAGGGGACACATCTGGTGAGGGCCTTGCTCTTGGAGGTGACTCTCCACAGCAACGTAGGATGTCACGTGACAAACAGGCAGAGCAAGAGAGAGCTGACCTTCTCCCTCGCTCTCCTTTCAAAGCCATTGGAACTACGCCCATCACCACCCATTAAACCATCGATGGATCAATGCATTCACAAGGGTCCTTACAGTCTAATCACCTCCTAAAGTCCCCACCTTTCAGTTACCAAGGATGCCCCACCCTCTTAACACTGTTACAGTCGGGATTCAGTTTTAGTGAGTTTTGGAGGGACATTCAGTCCACTGCATCCCCACTTTACAGATGAGGAAACTGATGCTTTGAGGGGTCAAGTACTTGTCCAGGGATCCCAAAGCTCCTGACCACCAAAAGCTCTGGCACTTGGGTAAGGGGTCAGAAGCCAGTCTGTGGCCACAGAGATGATGGGTGGGGGGGGGTCTTAAGAACGGCCAGGACCCCCACCCCCAGGGAAATTTGGAGAAGCAAGAAGGGGAGAGAAGAACTAATCTTTACGGAGTATCCTAAGACACGTCCCTGAACCGTCACCATCCATCAGTTAATCTTTTTTTTTTTTTTTTTTTTGTCCTTTTTTGAGACCGGCCGCACCACGCTCAGCCAGTGAGCGCCCCGGCCATCCCCATATAGGATCCGAACCCGTGGCGGGAGCGCTGCTGTGCTCCCAGCGCCGCACTCTCCTGAGTGCGCCACGGGCTCGGCCCCATCGGTTAATCTTTAATCAGACCTTCAAGAGGAATTACCCTGTTCCGCGGGATTTGAGTCGGTGTTGACAACCCACTAACAGCTCCCTCTCCACCCCACAGAGCAGCCCTTCAGGGAGAGTGAAGGAGGCCGCTGCTCCCCCACCCTCTAACTCAAGTGTCAACTCTTTTTTCTAACTGGGGCTTCTTTTCTGCTTGTGAGTTGTGGGGCAGATCTTTGAAGCAAAGTCTGGACAGCGGACGCAGAGGTGGGCCCTCGGGTGGGAGAGCAGGCTTGGGGTTATTCCTTGGGAGCTTCGGACGTAGCCTGGGATGGGGAGGCACTGACAAGGTAAGAGAGCCGAGAGGGCTGGCCTGGTGGCGCACTGCTACAGTGCGCTGCTTGGGAAGCGCGGCGGCGCTCCTGCCGAGGGTTCGGATCCCACATACAGACCGGCCGCTCACTGGCTGAGTGAGGTGCGGGCGCAGCACTGAGGGTTGCGATCCCGTTGCCAGTCCCAGTCCGGTACGGGCGCGACACTGAGGGTTGCGATCCGTTGCCGGTCACGAAAAAAGACAAAAAGGAAAAAAAAAAGAGAGAGAGCAGAGAGGAGGCAGGGGAGGAAGGGAGGTGTGGAGACAGAGGAATAGGGAAGGAGGGCTGGAGGCAGAGATCCTCGGACGCCTTCGTACCCTCTCCATCCTCTTCAATACACCAATCCTCCCCCTTGCGCTGCTTGACTCTCTTTTCATTCCCTAAAAGAAAAGAAACTTAAGAAAACACTTCAACTGAAACCAAATTGGCCCCCTCCCCTCTGAGCCAACTGTCGGTGGCCCCCCTCTCGGTCCCCAGGCTCCATGCCTCCTTCCACATCCCACACCCTTCAGTGTCACATCCAGCCCAGTTCATCTCAGAGACTTCTCCTTCATCAGGCCTTCCCTGCGACCCTGGGAGAAGAGGGGTGAGCCTTGGGAACCTGGAGGAAGCCTTCTACTCCCGACCCGCACCCCACCTAGGGCCTGGTGCAGAGAGGTGCGATGGGCAGGGGCAATCCACCTTCAGTCCTCCCCTCAACTCTGTCTGCTTCACTCCAGGCCCGGATTCCCAGGGCCCAGCACACCCTAGGTTCCTGACAAGTGTCTGTGGAATGAATGAATGAATGAATATGTAACAAAAGGTGCCAAGAGCAGAGGCTGCTGGATGCAGGAGGCTCCTGTCCCCCTGCCTGGCCCAGCGGTGAGTCACCGGGCTCTCCACACCTCCCAGGCAGAGCTCTGATTCAAGCCCAGCTGGCTGGAGGGGGTGGCAGAGTCTGCACACTGGGCGTCCATCCCTTGGGCCAGCAGCCTCACCTTCTGTACCAAGTCCCCCAGCCAGATTCAGTCCGAGGCTTTCCACCATTGTCCAGATGGAGCAAGTGCAGCAGGTGGGGACTTTGGCTCACGCTCTGTGTACCTCCAGGACAGGGTAACAGTAAGCAGCTGGTAAATGTCAAAGGAAGGAAAATGAACTTATTAACTGTTTGTTATAATTTGCGTCTCGCCAAAATTCATATGTGGAAATCCTAATTCCAAGGGGATGGCATTAGATGGGGCCTTTGGGAGGGGGGTTAGGGTGGAACCTCTTGAATGAGATTAGTGCCCTTATGAAAGAGGCCCAAGACAGGCTGCTCACCCCTCCCACCACGTAAGGACACAGCGAGAAGGCAACCCTCGCCAGACACGGATTCTGGGCCACCGTGATCTTGGACTCCTCAGCCTGGAGAACTGCTGGAAATAAATTTCTGCTGTTTAGTCCCACGGCCTGTGGTATTTTGTTCAAGCGGCCCGAATGGATTAAGACACTGCTCATTAGGTGCCAGCATTTTAACCCAGAGATGTCACTCAAGATGAACGGCAGTTCTGGGAGGCGAGCACTCCTTTGCCTATTTTTGCGGATGAGGAAAATAACACAAGGAAATTTTGAGGCCCACGGAGGAGAGCGCCCGGGTAGCTCTGAGCCTGCGGAGGCCGAGACAGAGCCGCCAGCGGCCACAAGATGGCGCTGTGATCCAGGCGACTCCGGGTTCTGCAGACGCCCTCTCCGAGGACCGAGGACCAGGACCTGGGACCCGCAGGGACCTATTTGCCTCGCGAAGGACCCGGCCCCGAGGGCGCGGAAAGTGGTTGTGGAGGACGCTGTCCCGCTCCCCAGAGGAACACCTCTCCCCTCCCGCCCCGTCTCTCGCCCCGTCTCTCGCCCCGGGGCCCTGCGGAGGGCGGAGACGGGAGGTCGCCGCAGGGAGCGCTGGACACAGCGGAGGACGGGGACAAGCCGGCGACTCCCAGGCAGCCCGGGACAGCTCTCCCTTCCCCTGCCGCCCTCCCTCTGCCCCGGCACGTACGAGTGAAGCACGCTCACAGTTGCGGGCTTTAGATATTGCACAACTAAACAGCAAAAATGAGCTCTTCGCTGCAAGGCACGCTCCTGATTGAGAACCCAGCCTTCGTATCAAAAATAAGTTACAAATAGGGGGCAGAGTCCTGTGCCTGCTGTCACTCACCTCTCTTTCCCAAAGTCCTTTCCATTACTTAAGAAAAACATGCAGAGGGGAGTGTGTTTGTGTGTGTGCACTGGGAGAATTCCGAGTTCTAATTCTGGACCTACCCTTAAAAATTGTGTGACCCCGAGCAAGTTCTTTAACCTCCTTGAGCCGCACTTTTCTCATCCGTGAAATTGGAAAAATACTAGTACCCACCGTCGGGTTGTTGGAAATATTAAATACATATAAACCACTTATAATAGTGCTTTGACACATAGTAAGTGCTCAATAAATATTACCATTACTATTTCTTTTCCTCTGACATGCGTGCACCAGTTACATGGCGTTCAATACTGGCGTAGGAGGTCCCAGTCCGAGAGCGTGTCTGTAGCTCTGTGCTCAGAAGCACCCGCACAGGCCCTTGCCTGCTGCATGGTAATTAGAGCGGCTGCAGTGGCTACAAACCATGGCCTTTGGCTACATTCCACCTCCGTCTTGTCTTTCTTCCGGTGGTAGCTTCTTGCGTAGACCTGCTAGTGCAATTGCTGAGTGTCCCCTCCCCCAGTTCTCTGCTTCTGGGCAGGTGCTGCCCGGTTTTGACTGGTGAGAGCTGTAGCCTTTTGTTTTCCTCTAGGCCAGGAGCTCTTTCTGCTGCGGGGGCGGGTTGGGGGCGGGGAGGTTAGGGTGAACAGGGGATGGTGCCAAAACTTGTTTTGTTTCCTTCAGAATTGGAGAGACTGTGTGCCCTGTGTAATGGCCTTCTTGGGCAGAGAAGAACCTGGCTCTAGAACCTTAGCCTCGACCCAGATTAACACAGTGTGGAACTCTTGCCTATGTTGTGCACAGCCGCGTGAGTTAACAAGTCAGTTTGTAGATGTCTGTGTCTGGAGCTCTTCTGGGTTTTTATTTATGCCTTTCCTGATTTTTCCATCTCTGAGTCAGGTCTTCCCTCAACATCTGTCTCTGTCTTGCGCTACCCAATGGCAAAGCGCCTTGCTCACCATGCACAATTACTCCACGTGTGTTGACTGACTGCCTGATACACTGGCTCTGGGGGCCTTACCATGTCGGATTTCAATCAGATCTTTAAAGAAGCTGTGATCCAACTCACTCATTCCTTTGGAGGACCCCCACTGAACTGCTTACCGATTACTCCATCACTGGGATATCATCAAAAAGTTAACCACATATGCCAATGAGAGTGCTGGAGGTGTGAGAATGACGTGGAGTAGAAAGTGCTTCTGGTTAGTCTAGGAAGGCTTCCTGGTGGAGGGGGTGGTGGTGCTGAAGCTGTCACTGAAACGGATGCAGTTTGACAGAGTGAGAGGAGGCTGTGGTTTTAGGCCATAACCCACCCTTTCCTGGTTCAGGTCCTCTGCTGAGTCATTCCAGAGTTCCCCCGCCGGACACTGGGAACATTCCATTGACATCTCTCAGGAAATAAGCTGAGTTCCTGGAAGACATCATCCACAGAGAGCAAACCCACCACCTCTACCTCCAAATCTTTCTTAGAAATCCTGCCTGTCTGCAGCTGGGAATGAATGGACTGGAGGTCAAGGATTAAGCAATACCCAAATATTGGGTTGGTCCCTTGGTGACGTCTACTCTCTGGGGAAGGACATAGTTCAATGAGAAATGTGAGTCAAGCCTGGGGAGAGGATCATCTGGGAGATGTCAGAGGAGCTCTAGGACATCCTAATCTCCTGCTCAGCTGGCAGAATGGGGCGTCTGCTCTCTGAAGTCCTCAGCCTTCTTGTTTCCTTCTCAGGACTTTGAGAGGGGAATCTAAACCTTATGTCTCTGATTCACTTACTGTGAACTTATCAAGTTGGCGTTTGGCAAGAGTCCTTGGATGTCTCAGAAGAGCTCTTGGTTCAGTTTCATTTGTGTTTTGTAGTGCTTTTCCTTTGAAATAGGAAGTCTGTTTTTGTCAAGAGTAAATTGAAAAACTAGATGTGATGTTGGATCAGAGCACAAGGAGAAATAATGATTTCATCCTTTGTATTTTCCTGTTTTTAACTGTGCAATACAAACAAGTAATTGCTGACACTTAATCCTGCAAATTGGGCCCCATTATTATCCCAATTTTATAAATGAGAAAACTAAACCCACAGAAGTTAAATTGCCCAAGTCCAAACAGCTAGTGAAGTGGTAGCATTATACACATGCACGGTGCCAAGGGCCCTGATACTTACAGGAGCTTATGTAAATAATTTATTTTAAGATCAGAAGAAAATGAATTTTAGGTCAAAGCAAATGTTTTAATATATAATATTAATATATATGTCTTTCTACCAACACAGCCGTATAAATTTTAGAATTCTTAGAAGCAAGCACTATCTTAGGTACCAGGGAGAATTAGAATCGCAGTAGCAGATACTGGGTGCCACTGCCCTAGAGGAGGCTGACCACTGTGTGCAAAGTGGCTCAGATGCCACGTCACCCCTCACTGAGGCAGCCCGACCACATCCCAATACAGAGCAGACTGTGTTGAATAAAGTGCTACAGGTTTGGACTAGATGGAGCACGCGAGCCCTCAGGAAGGAGCTGGGATTTGAGGAGAGGGTTAAACATGAAAGGAGAGAGATGGGAAAGCAGAAATCGAGGAATAGAGTACTCCCTGTACTGGGGGGAGACTGAGGTAGCTGATGTAGAGATTGTGCTGATTATGAGTTACACTCAGTTTCAAAACTACTTTGGAATTTTATTCTTTTGCATTTTATCTCGAAGACCCACACTTAACCATTACTTCTGTTTTTATTTCACAGTAGTAATTAAGGACCCATGTTTCTTTTCTTTTTTTTTTTTTTAAAGATAACTGGAAGGGGATCTTAACCCTTGACTTGGTGTTGTCAGCACCACGCTCAGCCAGTGAGCAAACCGGCCATCCCTATATAGGATCCGAACCCGTGGCCTTGGTGTTATCAGCACCGCACTCTCCCAAGTGAGCCACAGGCCAGCCCAGGACCAGGTTTCTTAAACTCACAAACAATTGTCTTTATAATACAAGGGTAAACAGGTCTTTGTTTGTGTTCATTGCTCTTTTCTGTTAGAGGTTAACTCATATTCATTCTTTAGTAGCAGTTAATGTCCACCACTAATTAGCAAATTGTCCAAAAAGTTCTAAGAAACCATCTCAGTTCCTTATTTTTGCATGAAAATAATACAGCAGGCATTTCGGTGTGGTTTCCATGGAGTGGGCTGGTGGTTTACAAACAGGCCTCCTCAGAGTCCGGGTGTGGTACGTACAAATGTCTCAGGAGACAAGGGGATGGCTGGGGTGTGAGCTTGGGGTCCTTCTCCCTACTTTAACCCGAGCGAGCTATTTATATATATGTAGAGGTTCTATGAAAGATTTCATTTTTTAAAAAGAGGATCCTCTGAAAAAAGTAAATTTGAAACCCACTGCTGTAAAACTTCAAGAAAGGTAAATAAGAATTTTAGGAACTGGTTTATTTATTTACTCTCAGCCTGTTGCAGGAATGACCTAAGGTGGCTTACAAAGTAACTAATAATGCAGCAAGGTATTTTATTTAAGTGAAGCAGGAAGTGGAAAGAAGGAAACACAGTGGCAGGAAAAGTGAGACGTGCCCGGGGCAAGGTTCACGCTCGGTGCACGCTGAGGAGCGGCGGAGCACAGGCTGCAGCTGGCAGCGCGGCTCTCACAGGGTCGTGTACACATGTCCGTCCTCCAAGTGCAGAATGAGGAGATGACATCCCGGGCAAGGCCCTGAGCTCTCTGTGGATGCTCTAGAAAAGTCGTGAGAATCTCGGAGGATTCGTGTTGACTTTGGGTAAGCATGTCCGCCTCCATCCTGGCCACCAGCGTTGTCCCTCCCTCTCTAAAGACTCACAGACCGCGGTGATCAGAGGTCTCTGCCTGCCACGCCTGGCCATCCTTGTCCTCTGGCTACACACCCCTCTCACATTACCCTACACACTCCAGTCACCCCTCATCAAAATTATCGAAGAGTGACAAAAACCCCAGATTTCAAACTGAAGGATGTCTACTAAATAAGAATAGCTAACATTTGCATCATGTTCACTCTGTGCCAGGCACTGTGCAAGTACTTATAGGTGCTAACTCCTTTGATTCTCACAACAGCCCAGTTGACAGATCAAGAAAGTGGAGAGAGGTCATTAACACAGAGAGGTGAGATACCTTGCTCAAGGTCACACGACTGGTTTCAGAGCCAAGATTTGAACCCAGTGTGGCTCTGGGCTCTGTCTACTCTGCCATGCAGCCTCTCAATCTGCCAACACGTTGTGGCCTGCTAGCCACACAGGGCATGGGAAGTTATGCTGTTCCTGAGACTAAAGTCCCAGGTTTTACTCTCAAGTGGGCCACTCAGTCGCATCCAGCCCGTTCTGTTTTGGGGCTGCAGGTGGCACCTTGTGGTATGCCCAGCTGAATGGTGATTGATGTTGTAGATCCCAAAGAAAAGCCAAGGTGTGATGGAGTGAGGGAGCTCAGGGCAGCCTTCCTCGCAGTGGACTGGCAGCAGGAAAGCTGAATATGCGAGACAGTATCTTGGGTGGTCCGTAGTCTCATCTTGCTAACGATAATAATTGTTATGACAGACACCGCTTAGAGCCAGACACTGTTCTGGGCATTTTACATTCACTTAATCCTCAAAGCAACCGAGCATGGTAGGTACTATTAGTCTCACTCTACTGGGAGGAAATGGAGACTTTTCCCCCATGCCATAGCACCTCTACAAGGTCACCACCCATGTGCCTGTGTGCCCCCTAAACCCATTTGTACAGAAGTTCTTTCATGAGGGTTCTCGGGATCTTTCTTTGCTACTGCTCCTGCCTCAGAACATCTGTTCCTCAAAAGCCAAAGCTATGTTTACCGGTTCGATATCCTCCCTTTACAACGCCAAGGGCTCCACAGAAGTTCTTCATACATAAAGTGATGTCCCAGCTTCACAGCTATGACTACATTAGCAGCTGGCATCTATGGTGGAAATGGAGAAACGAGGAAACAGCTGAAAACATAGCTCCCTGATCCTTCATCACTCCCAGTAACTCTTTATTTGCATACATGTGCATAAAGTACAGACTTGCAATCATCGTGCGGACAAGGTGGCAGCTGTGGGGCTGGTTTTCAGAGCCATTTGCATCCTCTCACACCCAAAGAGAGCCCAAATACAGGCAGCAAAACCCTGCTGCTCCAACCTCATCCCTTCCCTGATGACTCAGGGAGAAACCATCCAGTAATTTATCCAGCAGCCTCTTCACTTCCCTGCCAATCCTCCTGCTCCCAGGGTGGGAGAGGTGATCATAAACAGGCTGTTACCAGCTGCCTTTGCAGGACAGCAAAAATGACCACTCAGCCCTGCTCAGGAAAGCACACTCCCCCAACCCTGAATCTGCAGCCGTGCAGGGGCATGGAAAGAAAACTGATTCCAGGCCTGGCCCATGTCTTGGGAAAGTGTCATTCATCTCGGGACAGTGCGGAGACTTTGTAACAATTCAGTGATGGGACCGAACTTTACTTTTGTACAATCTATGAGGGAACTAACTTATCAGTAAATGAATTCAATTATGTGCTCATTTATTCAATGTATATATGAGAACGCACGAAAGGAGAGCTAGAAGAAAAACATAAAAATGACCCTTGTTATCAACAAAAAATGAACAATGAAATGAGGTGTAGCACCTTAGCCTGTGGGAGAGAATTGAGCATTTTCAAGTTGTTTTGAGGCCCTCGAATTTAGTAGAAAAACAGACCTGGAAATCTCAAATCATGCTTACTGCTTCCCTGAAGCAGATCAATGAGACCCTCTTCTTGTCAACCCACTGTCACCCTATACAGTGATAATACATATGCTTGGAAGAAAAGCCCTTGTGCTTTATGATATTTAAACAAATTACTTTTTCAAAAATTCAGACTGCCCTCCCTACCTCAATTATTCTGAATTAATGAGATGACCCAAAAGAACAACTTTTTAAAAATGACTTTGGCTTTGGAATGTATTAAGTCCTTTACACTCAACGTCTGGTCCACAGACCAGCAGCACTGGCATCACCTGGGTGCTTGACAAAAACACAGACTCTTCAGCCCCCACATCTCCTGGGCCAGGATCTGCAGTTGAGCAAGATTTCCAGGTGTTTCCAATGCACATTCAAGTTCAAGAATCACCGTGTTGGAGATTGTCTTCACTGGTGGTGACTTTCAGAGTTTTGCTTTGCTCCCAATGATGCAACAGGGGCTGATTCTCTGTAAGTGTATGGTTGTGTTCTGGGGGCAGCCAGACCTGGACCTTGCTGGATCTGTGAAGAACAGAGAGGGGACAACCTGAGGCCCACAAGGACAGATCAAGTGGGTGGGTGCACCCTCCATGACCTTGGCATCTGGCCTCAGATTGGGTCAAATTCCTCTTTCTTGACTTTAGAGGAAGGAGGAAGCCTTCACAAATCCTTTCAAAATCTATTCTGTCTCCACTCTTTTTATACTCAGTGTAGCCAGCCGAGGGGTTTCAACAGTCATGTAATCAGCAGGCAGTAAATTTTGCATACAGTCCAGCACTTCTTTTGGAATGTAGCTTCTATTGTAACTTGGTAACTGAGTCAAAGCTTCAACATTACATCTTGTGGCATGTGTAATAGCAAAAGAAAGTGGGAAAACCTAAGTACTTATCAGTATTAATTCAATAAATTATAGAACATTCATACTGTGGAATATTATGCAGTAGTTAATTAGAATGAAGTCTGTCTTGATGTGTGAACACGAGATGGTGTCCAAGATGCTTTGTGTGAAAAAGCAAGTATCTGGTATTGTCTCCTTGTGTCTAAAAGGAGAGGAAAAAATCTTCACATATGTCTTTATGCACATAGACTATTTCTGGCTCTATATACTAGAAACTGGAATATCCACTGCTTCTAAATTAGGGGCCTTTAAGACCAGAGTTGGAGGGGAAGACTATTTTACTGTGCATTATTTGATACTTTTGAATTTTTTCAACTGTATGTACATATTACATTTTTTTTTTTGTCCTTTTTGTGACTGGTAAGGGGATCAACCCTTGGCTTGGTGTTGCCCGCACCGTGCTCAGCTAGTGAGTGCACTGGCCATCCCTATATAGGATCCGAACCCGCGGCGGGTGCGCTCCCAAGCGCCGCACTCTCCCGAGTGCGCCACGGGGCCAGCCCTTTTCTTTCTTTCTTTCTTTTTTTTTTACATATGGCATTTTTAATTCCCAAAGGATTATATAGTCATTTAAGATGATGATTAGATGTAGTCACATTTGTTTATTTTTTTCTTTTGTTGCTTCTGCTTTTGGGCTCCTGTTCATAAAGTCTGTGCCCAGACCTAGTTCCTGAAGTGTTTCCCTTATATTTTCCCTTGGTAGTTTCACTGTTTCAGGTCTTTTATTTAAGTATTTAATCCATTTTGAGTTGATTTTATGATATGGTAAGAAGTGCATGTTTAGTTTTGTTCTTCTGTATATGGATATCCAATTTTCTCAGCACCACTTGTTGAAGAGGCAGTCTTTTCCCCAATGTATGTTTTTGTTGCCTTTGTCAAATATCAGATGGCTGTAAGCCTGATGGATGATTTCTGGGTCTCTATTCTGATCCACTGGTCCAAGTGTCTATTTTTATGCCAGTACCATGCTGTTTTGGTTACTTTAGCTTTGTAGTATAATTTGAAGTCAGGAAGTGTTATGCCTCTGGCTTTATTTTTTTTTTGCTCAAGATTTCTTTGTCTATTCAGGGTCTTTTGTTGTTCCTTATGAATGTTTAGATTGTTTTTTCCATTTTTGTGAAGAATGTCATTGGTATTTTGATGGGGGGTTGCTTTGAATCTGTAGATCACTTTGGGTAGTATGGACATTTTCACAATGTTAATTCTTCTAATCCAAGAGCATGAAATGTCTTTCCATCTTCTTGTGTCTTCTTTAATTTCTTTCAGAATTTCTGCACAGCAAAGAAAACAATCAACAGAGTGAAGCAAGAACCTAGAGAGTAGGAGAAAATGTTTGCAAACTATACATCCAACAAGGGATTAATATCCAGAATGTACAAGGAACTCAAGCAACTATACAGTAAAAAAACCAAATAACCCAATCAAAAAATGGACAAAGGAGCTGAATAGACATTTTTCAAAGGAAGGCAGACAAATGGCCAACAGGT
>NW_007728987.1:240751-242197 GCF_000696425.1 Galeopterus variegatus | reverse complement strand
AGAAAGCAAGAATAAAGTCAGTATGTGCATTCTAATTTCAGCTATGTAAAGATAAGCAAATAAAGGAAGACTTGAAGGAAATGAACAAAATTTAAAAGTGGTTTTGTTATACTGTTCAGATTTTTCTATACCTTTAAAAATCTTTATTAAGGTATAGTTTATTTAACAAAAATGCCTCCATTTTAAGTATTCATTTGGAAGAATTTTGACTAATTCCCCCCCGCCCTGTAACCATCACCACAATCAAGACACAAAACATATTCATTATCCCCAAACGTTTCTTAGTACCCCATCCCATTCAATCCCGGCCCACAATCAATTATATGTTTTCTGTCACCACAAATTAGAATCACACAGTATGTACTGGTTTTGTATCCTGTGTTCTTTTGCTCATCATACTGTTTTTATCCATCCTCCACTTCTTCCTTAGTAACCAAATCTTGGGTATTATTCCTAGATCAAAGATTATAGTTCCCAGCCTTCCTTGCAACTAGATATGACCATATGACAAAATGATGCCCAATAAAACATAAGTAGAAGGGTCATGTGGGACTGCTGGAAAAGGCTCTGCAAAAGTGAAGGGCAGGCACCCTTTTCCTTTCCTTCTCCTTTCTCTTGCTGTTAGCCTGGAATGTGGACCTGATAGATGGAGCTCCAGCAGCNACATGGATGAGCTTGGAGAAACTTATGTTGAATGAAATAAGCAAAGCACAGAGGGAAAAATACTATATGATCTCACTCATAAGTGGGAGCTAAGAGAGAAAGAAGGAATGAAAGAAAGACCAAAGAAGTGCATTGGACTTCCAGAGGGAGAGAGCAGGAAGGGAGGTCAGGAATTAATTGGGTGGGGGACATGGGGTATAATCGCAATTTGTGGTAATGGGCATGCTGCCACTATGATCTGGCCATCACATCTTAGGCATGAGTGGTGATGGTCAGCTTTGTACCCCATGAATATTCATAACAAAAAAATGATTAGATGATTATGAAGATTGATGCAACATGGTAAACTTTTATGATGTAAAGTGAAGAAAGCAAGAATAAAGTCAGTATGTGCATTCTAATTTCAGCTATGTAAAGATAAGCAAATNCCTTCTCCTTTCTCTTGCTGTTAGCCTGGAATGTGGACCTGATAGATGGAGCTCCAGCAGCCATGTTGGAATATTAAGTGACTTTAAGGATAAACAGAAAATGAAAACGAGCCTCGTTATCTAATGACACAATGAAGCTGCCCTACCAGCTTGACTCTCTCCCACTCAGACAGCTTTCACATGAAAAAATTATGTACAGCACAAATATTTTGGGTTTTTCTGTTACTTGTAGCTGAAACTAATTCTAATTGGTCTGTAAGACTTTTAGCACTATTGATTTTTAAAATTATATGTTTGATTAAAAATTAAATTTTAATTTTAAAAAATAAACAATTTATACCAAAATCTGACAAAA
>NW_007728987.1:237416-239197 GCF_000696425.1 Galeopterus variegatus | reverse complement strand
CAAAACCATCACAATTTCAACATATTATACAGCATTCAATAGATATGTACAGATATATTCAATACTTTGTTATAAAATAGGCTTTGTGTTAGATGATTCTGCCCAACTGTAGGCTAATGTAAGTGTTCTGAGCATGTTTAAGGTAGGCTAGGCTAAGCTATGATGTTCAGTAGGTTAGGTGTATTAAATGCATTTTTGACTTAAGATATTTTCAACTTATGATGGGTTTATCAGGTCATAACTCCATTGTGAGCTCAACATTTGAACTGGGAGTTAGAAGATGACTAAGTACTTACCAAGGAAAGATGTTCATGAAGGGCATTGTTTATTCAGGTTTTGCTGATCATAAGGAACTAAAAGTCATGTCATTTAGTCAGATAAGGGGGGTTGCGTGTGGAATTGCTCGGGAGATAAAGTCTCATGGAAGGCCCTGGTGGGACCTCATGGATTCTAGGCTGGGGAGCAGTTCTGGATACAGGGCTCCTCTCCTGGCCCTAGCAGTCAGAGACCCTAAATCTTTAATGTCCACCTCTGTCTGTGTCCATCCTCTCTCGCCTCCTTTTACTATCTGCTTTATTCTCACTCTACTCCTAGTCATGGAGCTGGAAGGACAGGTTAGATTCAAACCAGATTGTGAAGGGCCTCGTTTGGCCAGGCAGGTTGGTTTTTATCATTGCAGCCACTGAAGATTTTCAAGCAGGAGAAAGAAATGATCAGACTGGGCTTTTAGATGACAATTCTGGTGGTGTGTGGAAAGACTAGAAGCTGGCAGAGCAGGGAAGAAGGTATTCCAAATAAGAGATCGTGAAGGTCAAACCGTGGTACTCAGTGAACACGGAGGTCATAGCAAGTACATCCTACCTTAGCCCCCAAATTTTATATCCCCTTAGGCAGCAGGAGGAAGGAGAGTTAAAGCATCTGAATTTTGGGGAAAAAAAAACAAAAAACAAAAATAACTCCCTAGTTGATGCTGGTTGAGAGCTACTGGTCCAAATAGGGTGNCGACACTGAGGGATGCGATCCGTTGCCGGACACGAAAAAAGACAAAAAGGAAAAAAAAAAATTAATCAACGTAATTCACCACATTAATAAAGGATACAAATCAAATAATCATCTCAGTAGATGCAGAAAAAGCATTTGACAAAATTCTGTATTTCTTCAGGATAAAAACTCTCAGCAAAGTAAGAATAGATGGGAAATACTTCAACTCGACAAAGGACAATTCTGAAAAAACTATAAACAACCTACTTAATTATGAAAGACTGAATGCCTTACCTTGAGATAGGGAACAGTGAAAGGGTAACTGCTCTTAATATCTACTAAATATTATGCTGGTGCCCCTAGTAATGTATAAGAAAAGAAGAAGAAATAAAAGGCCTAAAGTTTGGAAAGGAAAAAGGAAAACTGTCTCTATTCACAGGCAACATGATTGTCTACATAGAAAATCCTACAGAACCTAAAAACAAAACCCAAACCCTACTAAAATTAATAAGTGAATTTAACAGGTTAAAGGATCTGAGGTAAAAATGCAGACAGTCCCCAACTTATAATGCTTGGACTTAATGATTTTTTGACTTTATGATGGTGCAAAACCATCACAATTTCAACATATTATACAGCATTCAATAGATATGTACAGATATATTCAATACTTTGTTATAAAATAGGCTTTGTGTTAGATGATTCTGCCCAACTGTAGGCTAATGTAAGTGTTCTGAGCATGTTTAAGGTAGGCTAGGCTAAGCTATGATGTTCAGTAGGTTAGGTGTATTAAATGCATT
>NW_007728987.1:235317-235948 GCF_000696425.1 Galeopterus variegatus | reverse complement strand
CAAAAAACAAAAATAACTCCCTAGTTGATGCTGGTTGAGAGCTACTGGTCCAAATAGGGTGGTGCCTATGGAATTAAGGAAGGAGATGAAATAGAGAGGAAAAAGGATGAATTTGGAGATCAACTGGACTTGGTGGAAGAAATCAATTCACTGTGTAGTTTCCAGCTTGGGAGATTGGGTAGATAATGGTTTCATTTCCCAGGATTTGGGAAATGGAAAGCAGAGTACGTTTATATACAGAAATGGGGATGAAAGCAAGGTTGAGGGAAGAATTATGTCTACACATCCCACAGAGAGTTCAGGAGCTCATTCCCACTGGGTGGGCCTAGCAGGGCAGAGAGCTAGAGAAGGGCTCTCCAGCCTGCCCTTTAGTTTTTGCCTCCATGGGGCAGACCCCGCATGTGAGGAAGGTGCTCTCTGGGCATTAATTTATTGGACAGAAGCTAAGTCTTAAAGCTCTGGGCTAATGTAAAGCGATTTTCTCCACGGTTTTGTTGGTGGTGGTGGTGGCATTTAGCACGAACTTTGCTATCCCCTAGCCAACTGCCCCACAGTTTATAATGCTGGAACAAATTTGACCAGTATCAACTGCGTTCCTGGATCTCCCTGAGGTCATCCTACCAAAGAGAAT
>NW_007728987.1:230209-235163 GCF_000696425.1 Galeopterus variegatus | reverse complement strand
AAATTTGACCAGTATCAACTGCGTTCCTGGATCTCCCTGAGGTCATCCTACCAAAGAGAATTTAATAAAGGGATGACTTATGGGGATGTGAGCCAGGTTAGGGAAACAAGAGATGCTGAGGCACAGTGGGGAGCTGTTAGAACAACTAGGACTGAAGGGCAGAGGGAGAGGATGGTATTACTGGGGCCCAGTGGAAACGGGAAATAATAAAGGGATGATTTATGGGGATGTGAGCCAGGTTAGGGAAACAAGAGATGCTGAGGCACAGTGGGGAGCTGTTAGCACAACTAGGACTGAAGGGCAGAGGGAGAGGATGGTATTACTGGGGCCCAGTGGAAACGGGAAGGGGAGGCTCTGGAGGAAGGGCTGCCACTCCAGGAGAAGCTGTAGTCCCAGGGGACGGCAGCCACTGCCAGAACCAAAGCTCCACATCAGGGAGGGGCAGGCAAGAAACACCCCGCCAGCAACCCTCTCCTTCCACCCTCCAGTCTCCTACAGCTGCCTCCCATTGGCTAATGCTGACTGGCAGCCAGCCATCTGGGGAGCGTGGGCAGAGAAGGGTGGAGAGTGGATCAGGTGTGTGGGGCAAGCGAGACAGGCCGGCACAATCACATCTGGAACACGGCCTGTGTAAAGCAGTGGCCTGGGTAACTCTGTGGAATGGCAGAGAAACCATAGCACAGGAAATCAAGATACTTAGATCCCGGACCCTGCCACACACTGACCATCCTGAGGGCACACCTCTGGCATCTTGGGCCTTGACTGCTTCAGCTGTACAATGGGTAGGCTGGACCATGTGACCTTTGAAGACTCCACAGGGCAGGGTCCCTTGACTGTGCTGTAAGTCGGCTTGCCCTCTCGCCCACACAGACTGGGGCACTACCCAAGCCGAAAGGGGTGGGCTGGACAAGGGGGATGCCAGGGAATCCTGGAACTGGCCAGCACTGGGACTCGACCTGGTGCTCCTCTCTTCCAGCGAACCCAGGGGACGTGCAAAGTCAACCAGGGACTTTCTTAAACGTACTTTTCACTGTGGTGAGGTGCATTCAAAAAGAAAGAAGAGTATATTCATCTCCAGAGAACAGCAGCTCCGCAGACCTGCGTTGCTGCAGCTCCAAGTCCTGGTGCCCCTGCTCAGTTCCTGATAACTGAAGATGAAACTTGAACAGCAAAAGGGAAGTCTCCTGTCTCCTACAGGGTATCAAATCCTGTTTCTACACGGTTTCGGTTCTTAAAGACACAGGATTCCATGTTTTCTCACCCAATAAGCTAGAGGCAAAGAAGCTTCAGTGACCACCAACCACATTTGCACAGCCTCAGGGTGAAATGAAGGTGCACCGCAGAGGCTTTCTGACATCCGGGTTGGAAAGGGGGGTCCCTGTATTTCTGAAATGTGTCATCTTTCTCCTTATCAATTAAAGAATTGGTCCAGGTAAGTGCACAGATTTGCTCATTCTGCTCTGGGCCCCAGAACATCTCTCACGCTTTTACTTTGTTAGTTTGGGGGGAGGCGGGAAGGGGCGGGGAGTGTCAGATGACTCAGAGAGGCTGATGTCATCGTTTTCATTTGGAGGTGGGAAGATCCATGCTCATTGTCCTTAGGGTCACTCACAGGTTGGCATCAGGGAGTTGCTTGCTCCTTTGCTGTGCCCATGAAGTCCCTGGCCACTGGAAGACCAGTCTGAGGTTGGGACCTTGGTGCCTTCAAAGTGTTTGTTCATGAATACAGGTTCAGTTATATGTCCTGTAGTTTATTAAAGAGGATACGATAGAGAAGGGAAACAAGAAAGACGAAGAGAAAAATAAAAGAAGACAAGGTAGAAAAGGTGTTAGGAAGGGTTTCCAAGCATGTGAAAATGTATGACAAAGAGAAAAGGGGATGAGTCCACAAAAGAAGAAAGGGAAATGACTGCACATAAAATCTTGTTCATGCCCAAGAAATTTCCTCACTGAGGTCAGACACTAGAACAGGTGGATGAAAGGTGCCAGGGGATCTCTCCCATCAGGACCTGGTCACTTGTTTACTCATTTATTTAAATGAGCAGTGACAAGATAAATGCCCCGACTCATGCACAGAAGCCTGGGAAGTGCATGGAAGAGTGTCTGGTCAAATTTGTCTGGGATCACAGGAGGCTTCTGGGGAAAGCCATGTCTAGCCTGAGACCCAAAGGATGCTTAGGAGATGGAGAGAAAATGAGGGGCAGGAACAGCAGCTGTGAAGATCTGATTCAGGATAACACAGCCTGGGACAGCGAACAGGCCAGGTGGCCCCAGAGCCTCTCTGCCCCCTGGACATGACATGTGGTGTCAATGCACTGCCTGGCTTTCTTGGTGCTTCTGTGCACGTGGAGAGTAAATAAATATCTTCCAACAACACTGGGATCATTTGACACTGCTTGAAAATAAATTTTTTAAAAAGCAAAATCATGGTTCTTATTGAGATATAAAATGCACACATGTTAGAATTTTTATTTATTACAGATCATTAGTCAGTGAGGGAGCCCAGCAGTTATAACCAGTTCAAGAGAGAATGCAAAGAACGAGCATATTTATAGATTTGGGATATTGAAATAAATGTGCAAATGGAGGTTTTGTGGGGAGAAGATGGGAGGAAAGTAAGTTGATAGTCCACGGGCAGACATCATTTGTATGTCTCTAGATAAGATTCTGCATTATTATCAATCAGCTACAATTTACAGAATTGTCATGTCACTCAAAGACGCTGAAAGACGGTAATCGGATAACCGGAGGGGTGTCCTCTAGACAACGCAGAGTTTTCCCTTGAACGTTTTCTCTGCAAGGCCAACATGTCAAATTCTCTTTTTTTCTCCCCTGGCCACGACAACTGGTGATTTGTGTATCCAACTCCTCTGTACACACATGATAAATTAAGTAACCATAAGCAAATATTAAGGACTTCAACGGTAATGATTGTAGAACAAATAAAAATGTGATAACTATTTTACAATATTTAGATGAAATTGAAGATAACAACTGAAGGGATCTGTGTCCTGTATGTATTTCTGTCCCAGGTCTCCACCTTCACTATCATCAACCTATTGTCACTTTCATCACAGTTATTACAAGGCCTTTCTTAGGCAACTTCACTGCTGATTCATGGAAATTTCTAATTTACAACAGGCAAACTGACCGAGAATGACAGGAACAAAAGAAGTAGGTTAGGTCCATGCTCTTAAATGGAGAAACGACAATGAGAAACTCACATCACAAATACTAAGCGATGAAGGGGGAGGGTTGAGTTGGGGTTAGGGCTCAATTGGGATGAAGACTAGGGAGGAAGTAGCCATTCATTCAATCAGTCTTTCAAATGATTTTTTTTTAGTGTTGTCACGTGCTAGGCACTGTGTTAAGCAACCAGGGATATGTGGGTGAGTAAAACCCGATCCCTGCCCTATTGTTGCTTACAGTCTAAGGAGGGGTGTTCCCCATTCAGACCAGATGTGGGAAATCATTAGATATTCATCCTCTGCTCAAACTGAGACAGGTCTAGAGATAAGATTTCAGAAGTCATGTGATAAGGAGGCCTGGTAAGGGGTGTGTGTGTGTGTGTGTGTGTGTGTGTGTGTGTGTGTGTGTGTGTGTGTGTCTTTTCCTTGCTGGTCTTGCTCCCCTCACACACAATAGGTACTTAACCACTAATTGTTTTAAAAATAGTTAATTCATAAATTATTAAGAATGATTATTTTATTTTTATAAATATTATTTCAGTATTAATTTTAATAAAAACTTATTCGTTTATTGTAATAAATCAGTCATTAGAATAAATAATTACTAATGAAGATTAGTAACAATTAACTACTAGTTAATGTGCAAATTTGTTGCAACAATTAAGGAACTGCCGTGAGATACATTCATCCGTCCTTTCCTCTCTAACCTCAGGATGCTGGCCACCACTGGTGGTTCTCAAACTTTCTTGTTTTCTCAATTTCAAAAAGTCCTGCCTGGTGGATTGAGCCTTCTGTGGGTTTGTGACATTCTGGAAGGTACTTTTTGGCCCTGCTGCTGGTCTAGAGGAGAGACTATAAGGAAGCTCCATGAAAGCTGGGGATCCTCAGATAATGGTCCAGGTTTCCGGGCCACAGCACCTGCATTGTGCAAGGACCCGTCACCCAAATTCAGACTGCACGGGGACAAATTCAGAGCAGAGCAGAAACTTATACCCTGCACAAGGCAGCTGAAACACGAGTTCCAGAAGAGTCTTGATTAGCGGATGGATAGATAAGTAGCAGATTATTAAGGGAANACGAGTTCCAGAAGAGTCTTGATTAGCGGATGGATAGATAAGTAGCAGATTATTAAGGGAAATTAGGGACGTTCCAAATGCATTTCTAGCCTTTCGGAATGGTGTTGTAGAATATAAACACTGGACTCTCCCTCGCACTTTTCCTTAGGGCTGTGGTCAGAATTCTGGGCTGGCAGTCTTTGGTCTGCTCTGTGGTGACATTTCTGGTTTTCTTAAGAATATTGTGCCAGAAAAGGTCATGCTAGAACACCCAAAAGAGCAGGTGAGCTGTCTCAAGGGGCTGAGCCTGACCTAACACAGCCCTGGACTTAGGGAGCAAGCCCTAGCTGCATTCCGAGCCAAGTGCACTGCCTTGGCCTTTGGTGTGGGTCATGCTAATGATGACAATGTCTATGGTGGCTGTGGTGACCACACCAATCTCCTTTATCCCAAATAGATAGGGTGGGACAATTCATCGAGGTGATCAATTTCCAAATGGAAAGTCAGACAAGTTCCCATGACTCCAAGCATAGGAAAGTTTCCAGAGATTCTGGCCTTAGCTAGCCCCACCCTCACTCCTCAAGTCATGTGGCCTAATTCGGGGGAGGGTGGAGACTTCCACCGGCAAACCCTCCTGTGGATTCAGCACGACTTCCCCAGGAGAAGGGATGTTTATGTTCAGAGTGCAAGAATCTTCATTACCTTGCCTTT
>NW_007728987.1:222642-229884 GCF_000696425.1 Galeopterus variegatus | reverse complement strand
ACTTCCCCAGGAGAAGGGATGTTTATGTTCAGAGTGCAAGAATCTTCATTACCTTGCCTTTTCCCCTCTTTCCTTCCCTTTCTTCCTCTCTCCTTTTTTCTTTCCATTCTTCCTTCTTTCTTTTTGTTCCCTGACTCTCTCTTACGAGCTTTCTTCCTGTGGCACAGACGATCCTGCCAGGATCTCCTGGGTGTCAGGGAGGGAAGGCAAGTCAGTGAGAGCTGGGGCCGCCCCTTCTCTTGCAACTCTCACTGGGGCAAAGCCCACAGCCCGGTGTCAGTAAACACACCCAGGTTGCAGATACTCTAGCACTGCTGGGAAAGAAGAGAGGGGCTTTTGGGTCTCTCATTTCCTGTCCGTTAAGAGTTATCATTCTTAACCAAGATTTGGGGCCAAAATTGGGGCCTGATTCAGTGATGGAAACCCCAAGCTTCAAGGCTGGGCTGGTGCAATCCAGGGCGGGATTGTGGACAGGAAGTGGTGAGTCTGCATGGTGGGAAGGAAGGGCTTCCTCCCTCTGACACTTTCTATGCCTGGGGGACCTTTCTCAGCCTGCCTCCCTACCCCCCAGCCCAGCAGCCAGCCACTTGTAGACTTCATGCAAATGCCCAGCACAAGGCCTGGCACATAGCAGAAGTGTGAATACAAGCAAGCATACCCAGTCCTCAGCAACTGGTCCACGCCCCACATCCCTCCTGGAAAAATATAATAGTTTCTCGAGCTTATACAGGAGTTTTACTTTTTCAGAGTAGTAGTAGCTCACTGAATATTTGGTTTTCGGAATTTTTGTCTGATCTCCAATGAGGGACTTGACCCCCAGCACCCTGGGCTATCCTGGACTACCCTAGTTTTGGTTCCCTGCCTCCAAATTTACTGGTTTAACATCAAAAGTGGAGACAGTCTTGATCCTCCCTAAATTGTAGCTCAACCTCAATGAATACACAGCCTCTAGATAGGAACCCCCCGCCCCAGCTCAGCAGCTAATTTGAAGTAAGTTCTTGATAGCACAGGAAGCAATTAGCATATTGGGGCAAAGTGGCTGGTTGTGAGGGATATTTAGGAGACAAAATTGACAGGACTTGGTAGATTAGCCTGGGAACACAGAGGAATCATATATGACACATAGGTTTCTGACCAGGTAGATGATGGAGTCCTTTATTGAACAGGTAAAAACAGACTGAGAAGTGTGTTTGAAAGAAAGACTATGTGATCACGAGTACAGCTTGGAACACACTGAGTAGGATAGGTTTGTGAAATGTCCTCTTGGGGACAACTAACAGGCAGCCGAATGGATATGCAGGTCTGCTCTTGGGACAGAATCGGGTTCTGGGCACAAATGTGGATGCTATCAGTATAGGGATAGATGGTGACTGAGAGGAAGAGACGTAGAAGCCAGTGTCACAGGCTGCTGGGAAGTAAAGAAAGTAGATAGAGCCTGAGATGTGCCCATTAGATTCAGCAACCAGAGCTTACAGGTAACCTCCAATGGGCGGTTTCAGGGAGGTGGTAGGAGCAGAGTCTGACAGCACTCACCAAACCCAGTCCCTCCACCCCCCAAGCACCTGGCTAAATTTCCTCTCCCTTGTAGCTGGTGAGGCCATGTGACTGAGTTCTGGTTAATGGACTGGGGGTGGGAGGTAGGAGCAGAGTCTGACAGCACTCACCAAACCCAGTCCCCCCAACCCCCAAACATCTGGCTAAATTTCATCTCCCTTGTAGCTGGTGAGGCCATGTGACTGAGTTCTGGTTAATGGACTGGGGGTGGGAGGAATGACACACAGTCACCCCCAGGACATAGCCCCTTGCACCATCCTCCACAGACCCTCCCCTCCCCAGCCTCCCAGTCAGAGTAGAGAAGCTGGGGCGACTCCAAGGCCTTGGGGACACAGAGCAAATGAAAGGAGATCGGTCTCTGGATTATTATGTGGAGCCAGGGGATTATATGAAGTCAAGCTGGACAGGGCTTAAGAAAGTCAGGCCAGCAGGCATGGACACCTGGAGTCAGCTGTGGAGTGGAGGAGCAGCCAGCAGAACAGCAGTGACAGTAGTTGTCAGAGCAGGTCAGCAGTCAGGGCAGCTGGATTTTGGAAGTCAGTCAGCGAGAAGGGTCCACAAGCCTGGAGAACATGGAAGTTCTTCAGGGTCAGGTTGAGACCCTGCAGGGCCAGAAAGTGCTGGAGTTGAAAGACAACAGCAGGAAAACATCAGCATATACAAGACACACCCTTTATGTGCTCAGACTCACAGCCACGTTGGCCACTCGAATATGGCCCTGAGTCCCCTCTTCACGGACAGGCTGTTCACCTGGACTATGCAGTCTCGGCCAGCCTATGCTGACAGAAGGACATGCCATATTTAGACACCAGCTGAGTAGGAGCCAGCTCACCTGGCTTCAGCCTGGTTCTATGAATTCAACAGTGGACCAGGAGTCAGACCACCTGTCGTTTCAGCCTGGATCTCCTGCTCACCTATGGCTGACCTTGAGCGAGTCCCTTCTCCTCACTGCACCTGAGCCTCATCTGCAAAGGGAAGAAGTCAGACTGGATGATTTTAATGTCTCTTGTACTAAAAACTTGTACCATTCTCCTGAACCAGCTACATTAGGGAAGCTTTGGCTGGTACTCCAGCAGGCGTTAGCACTGTTCTCCATCACCAGCCTTCCAATGCCTTGACAAGGGACATTCTTGCAGCCTTCAGCCTGTGCAAGTTAGAGGAGAACAGGCAGACGTCCAGTAGTAAAAGAGGAAGCCTCCCCAGGAAGGGGGAGCTTGTGGAGAGTAACCCATATTAATGTTGAATGGGAGTCAGCAAGTTCTTTACCTCTGGGAGGGCTGCAGTCTATTTTCTTCCTTACTTTCTTTTTTAACTATCTATATTTACAACAAAGCATTTTCCTTTCTGTTCCCATTTCTTGTTCCCTTTATGATGGGATGGCTCCACCCTTTGCAACCCCTTCTTGTTCCAGGGAAAAAGAGATTTGGAGGAGGATAGGAAGTGTCTTCCTAATTTACTTTCCTCGCTGGGGCCAACTTCAACTTGGGTTGACCCTGCTTGTCCAGAAAGAATAGAGTCAAATAGGACCTTCATAGAGAAAGTGCTCTTTTCATCTACTTGAATATTTGTTTCACTAAGGGGACAAGATTTCCCCACTCAATCATGACTCAGACTGATATGAATTTGTTCTCTGATCCAAAACCTTCTTATGGAATGGGAACGTGACCTGGGAGTGGACAGGGCAGCTGAGGAAACCAACTTGGAATGGAATATCTGCCGTGACAGCCCAGCAGGGGTGTGAGAGTTGACCGATGGAGGGCTACACAAAGCCTCAAACACCTGGCACACCCCCTCGTGACCCAGCTGGGTCAAAGACTTCCCAAAGCCCAGGAGTGGCAGGGAAGACCCACTGGCCTCTGCTCCACCAAGCCCCCCCTCCTTCTCTACCATGGAGGTGGTTGTGGGGGAGATAAACAGGATGGGCAGCAAGACCCATGAGCCACAAAACCACCTGAGCAGACAGAGGACAACCGTCCAGGAAGAGGAAATGTACTGTGCCTCTAAATTCCAACAACTTTGGAAAGGAGAGAATCACCTTTATTATCCAAGTTCTAGAGGATGCGATTCTGCATAACAGCAGAACCTACTAGCTGCCAAAGGTATGAGAAGTGCCTCCTGAGGCGGCCCTCGCACCGTATCTGCTCTGGGCTGAGAGGCAGGGCCTGCAGGTGTCGTGTCTGCTGAGGGAGGACACGGTGGCCCAGGAGGGGACCTGACCACAGGTCTTCCCATGTGCAGCTCCGGAACGAAGCACTTCCTCCCAGATTCAAAAACAACTGAGGCTCCTCGCTGGGCAGAGGAGTGTCCTGGGGCCTCATCGGGGCAGGCAGCCAGCCACAGGGTCCGGCCGGGGCAGTGGCACAAAGTTCATGGGACAGAGCAGCAGTGGGCATGTCTTCTCGTGCTCCTTTAGCACCGCACTCAGGTGCTTTATCTCCTCCGTCAGCTTCCCGATCTCTCTCCGCAGCACTGTGTTTTCTTGCTCCAGGCACTCATGTTCCTGCAGAAGACACAGAATGGACAACATCGTTTCTGAAACCGTATTCCTTTCCTCTGTCATCTCAGCAGCTCAAACCCTCACCACGATGCTCACCTCCTGCCCACCAAAGCCTCATCAGCACCCAGGGCCTCTACCACTCAGATTTGCTTATCTGCTTGATCTCTCTCTGCTCCCGCTGGAATGAAAGAATCATGAGGGCAGGGCTTTCTTTTCTGAATCAACTTTATTGAGGTATAATTTACATAAAATAAAGTGCATCTGTTTTAAATGTATAGTCCAATTAGTTTTGACAAATGTATACCCCTGTGTCGATCAATATATAGAACATTTCCATCACTCCAAAAAGTTCCCTCGGGCCCCTTTGCAATCAGTCCCCCCAACTGCTGATCTGCTTTCTGAGAGTCTCTGTTGGGTTCATGGTTATACCTGGGACCTAACAAATGCTTGTCGGTTGCACAAATAAATGAATGAAAGCATCGCTTGCCTTGGCTTTGCTCCAGCTTCATCTGTTGAGTTTCTACTATATCAGGGTTTACAGAGGCTTTGAACTGGACAGCACCAGAGGGACCACTTAGCCCAAACCACGCCATGTAGAAACCTTCCATGTGTAATTCTAGCCCAGCCATCCAACTTGTGCTGGGCACTCCCACCTTCAAAGAACAGTCTTGTCTTTTCTGAGCTGCTCTATTAGAAAGCTCCTCTTTGTACTGATCTGACATCTCTCTCTCCTTCAAACCCACCTTTTGGGCTTGGTTCCACCTCACGGAACCACATAGAGTAACTCCACTACTTTTTTCAACATCACAGTTCTTGAAATGTTAGGAGACAGCCCTGTACCACTTCCCCTTAGGTATTCTCTGAGCTCAATTGTCTCAGGCCTTCTGAGCTCCTGTGTCAGGACTTCCAACCCACCCACCCTCCTGGAAGCCATCCCCGGCACGCACTCCAATTTGCCAGAATCTCTGAGAAAATGTTGCTCCTAGAATGCAGTGCATGATGCTGGGGACCATGCAAAGGGCAAATGCATGGCAGAGGCCTCCCTGTGCTGGACCAAGCAGCTGGGGATTCTCCCTGAGCTTGCAGAGAAGTGCAATCTCTGTTCGCATGTGCTGCTTCTCTGTCTATACTCAGACAACGATTGATGTTTTGAAGCTTCAGGTTAGGGCTTTACATCTGTCTCCACTGAATTTCACTCTGTTCATTTGGGCATCTTAGAGCCTGGCAAAATCTTTTAAATCTCAATTGTGTCATCTCACGGTTGTGTGACACCACACAGCTCTAAGCTGTCCACTAACTTGATAAGCAGGTCTGCCTTTCCTTTGTCCAAGTCATTAATGAGTTTTACAGCACACAGCCAGTTGCAGAACCTTACGGAATGCCAGTTGACACCACACAGCTCTAAGCTGTCCACTAACTTGATAAGCAGGTCTGCCTTTCCTTCGTCCAAGTCATTAATGAGTTTTACAGCACACAGCCAGTTGCAGAACCTTACGGAATGCCAGTAGAGACCCTCTCTAGGCTGACAATCTTATTAAAATCTTGCTGAAATGTTATTTTCATCCATTTCTAGCCTGCTTCATCCAGGCAGGCTTTGTTGTCCCATGCATACCAGGCATTCCTTGAGCTGGGGACTCCACCTTATTACCCACCACATCTTCTCTCTTACTATTAATTTTTAAGAAATATCACTAAAGAAGTCTTACTTCTTACAGCCACTAAAGACACATGCAAATTCTCTACCCTGCCCCTTTGAGTATGCAGTTCTCCCCAGCTGGACTGCCCTTCTTTTCTGTGTGGGCCCAGCTCAAGCCCACCACCTCCATGAAGGCCTCTCTGATCACTGCACCTATAGCAATCACATCTTTTATTAGGTGTTCTATTCAAGGTTATACCACGTTCAGTCTCACTTACAGTAAATAAAGTGTAGCACCTGGGAGCTTCTGCTGCCCTCTCGTGTGCCCCGGCCTGATGGGACCCAGCGCCAGCATCTATGTGCTTGGTGAGCCCTCGGCCATCATCCTCTGGCTTCTTCTCTTACCCCTTCCTTCCCTCCCTTCCCTTCTAGGCATGTTCCTCTCCTTCAGGACCAAGGGCCCGGAGGGGCTGCATGCAGAGCCCATCAGAGCCGCTCCTTTGCCTCCTGCCCACTGCAGGCAGCTCCCGGGGCATCTGCAACACTCCCCAGGGCTGCAGGCCTCAGGCTTCCCCGGCAGGTTTCCCTGGGTCATTTTGGCTTCACCAGCACATTGTCCCATTCTGCCTTCGGCTGCCTCCTGGCCGACCACCCCCAGCGCCTCCCACTCTCCTCTGGTTTCTGACAAGACACTCTGAGTTGCAGAGCTTTGTCTCTGGAAGCCATGAGGAGTCCTGAGGCCTCATGCCTTCCTGGGATGCCTCTGCTTCCCCTAATCCCCTGCTCAAAAAGTCTTCAAAGCTGCCATCATGGGCCACCAAGCGGGCCCCTCATCTGCCTTCCCCGCAGGGACATTCTCTTTTGGGATTTAAGTTTTACTCATAAATCCGCTGAAGGACTTTTATTGAGCTGAGGGAATAAAATGGAGAAAAAAAGTCAGACTCCTCACGTGATACCAGTTCCACAAAAACAAAAAGAATTGCTAGGAGGGGAGGAAGAAGCGGCTAGAGAACACCAAATGGGAACAAAGGGTAAAGTGAAAGCCACTGCACACCGACAGAGATTACTGGACTCCTCCTGAACAAAAAATAAACAGAAACATTAACTCCTCTGGATTTCTAAAGAGCTGATCAGTCTGGCTCAATCCTGCCAAGTTTTGAGTCCTTTGCCACAGGAGGGTTGAAGTATTTGCCAGAACATGGTTTCAAAGCACAGACCTAAAACTTAGAGGTGGTAAAATCTCTGCGACTTCCAGTTCTCCCTCAGAAATTACGCTGCCAAAGAAGTGGTTCTCAACCGGGTCACTTTGGCAGCCCCCAGGGGACATTCGGCTGTGTCTGGAGACAGTTGTGGTTATCACAGCTGGGGGCGGGGGTGCTACTGCACCCAGAGGACAGAGGCCAGGATGCTGCTCAGTGTCCTACAGTGCACAGGACAACCCCCACCACAAGAATTATCCAGCCGCACATGTCAACAGTGCTGAGGGTGGGAAACTGTTCTGAGTATCTAAGGGTGAGGGGCTGTCTGGGTGCACGCAGGTTAGGGAGCCTCTGAG
>NW_007728987.1:214707-222231 GCF_000696425.1 Galeopterus variegatus | reverse complement strand
CTCAGTGTCCTACAGTGCACAGGACAACCCCCACCACAAGAATTATCCAGCCGCACATGTCAACAGTGCTGAGGGTGGGAAACTGTTCTGAGTATCTAAGGGTGAGGGGCTGTCTGGGTGCACGCAGGTTAGGGAGCCTCTGAGGTAGAAGACAGGATCAAGGCTGGTAAAGAAGTTCACGTGGGTCCCAGGGACCAGAGAAGATAATGGGAAAGAGAAAGAAAGGAGAGGTAGACTGTTCTGAGTATCTAAGGGTGAGGGGCTGTCTGGGTGCACGCAGGTTAGGGAGCCTCTGAGATAGAAGACAGGATCAAGGCTGGTAAAGAAGTTCACGTGGGTCCCAGGGACCAGAGAAGATAATGGGAAAGAGAAAGAAAGGAGAGGTAGAAGAGGCCAGCAGCAGGACACAGCCACAAACAGACCCCACTTCACAAGATAGGAAACTGCAGCTCTGAGAGGTACGGTGACTCTTCCAAGGTCACAGAGACTTGCAAGACAATCCCCAGTTTCAAGGTCAACTGCAATCCTCACGCAGCATCAGCAATTCTGCTTTCTGTTGGTGGTGCCTGGGCCCAAATTTCCCCAGGGTGGTTACCAGAAGTAACAGGCTGCAAGCTCTCAGGGTTTTACAGTGAGTCTATTCCCAAGCCTTGAGCTGATGGACTTCCCAGAAGAAGAACTGTGTCACCAGCAAGGGTTGTACAAACTGGTGTCATAATCAGTTTCTAAACCAAGAGGGTACTGACACGAAGCATTCTCTTAGAATATGCAATATCTGAAAAAACCATGGCAACACATACCACAACCATATTGCCCAAGTAATGCATTAGTTTGTGACATTTGGGGCTCTTGAGGATGGCACTGCTGCTTTCCTTTTCTGACTCAAGCTTCTTTCTCAGTCTTACACCTTTAAGTGCCTGGTCGAATCAGTGTGACCCACTTCTGAGCCACCCTTCAGCCTGCCTCACAGACCCTGACTGCTCGCCGTGGCCACCATCTGCGAATGTGGCCCTAGCACGCGCCTGACGTTCCAGGACGAATGCAGGCCGCAATGCCCATGACAGGGTGAGCCGCTGAAGGGGTGACAAAAACCCGCTGAGGTCCGCAGACACATTAGTAACTGCTCTCATGACCACAGTCCAACTGCTGGCAACACCACCCTGAAGGGAAACTGAGGGAAGAGAGACCCCCGCCCGGCCTGCTCAGGCTCTGCCCACGGGAGCTGGAGGAGGCTTTTCGGGGCGTCGGAGGTGACCAAGGGGTGTGTGAGGGAGGGGAGCAGGAGAGGAAAGTGGAGATTTTAAACAAGTGTTGCTCTAAGTATTAGCCTTTGTGGTGTTCAAGGAAGGCAAGTAGAGCTTGGGTTACTTTCAGACACTGAGGCCGGCTACCTCACTGTGCGGGGCCCAGGAAGCACTGAGAAAAGCCCTTTGGTGGCTGCTGTCCCCAGGGAGTGGTAGGCAGGCATGGCTTCAGGTGGCGGTTTTCACCTTCCGCATCCCAGCTGTGGCCCGGGAGCCCCAGGGATCTCAAGGGGCTTTCTGCATGACCCACAGCAGTGTGCTGGCTGCTCTGTGCTCAGCTCCCTGGAGCACAGGAAAAGTATTCTGTATCCCATTGTTTAACCCAACTTCCCACCTCCAATATGTAGATTTAACTGTTGGGCATGCAGAACACAGGTCCCCATAATTACAGTGTCCTCTTGGAAGGAGGATGGGAATTAACAGGAAAAGGATTATTCTTGTGGTGTCCTTTGGTTCAGAGGTGATGTTCCTCTTACTCTGCAGGTCTGGAATGTACTTCCACTTTCCTGAGCCGGTCACCAGCTCCCTCACACCCTCTGTGCCCAGTGACACCTATGTGTAGCTAGTGAGGGTAATGTGAGGGCTACAGCTGTGGGGTCTGTAAACAGATGGCACAACTGTCCTGACCTCCTTGACACTGTTTCTCCACGACGCTGGGCTTGCTGAGATGCTCACCAGTGATGCATTATCCTGACCCATTCCTCTAGCCCCCTGGAGGAAGAGGAGGAGGCAGTGCTCTTCTGTGGAGAGTCTGGCTTTCAGATCATCCTGTCCATTGCCGGGTAGGGCAGCTGGCATAACCGTCATGCAACACAGTCTACAGGGAGGAGGACAGGCTAGGGACCCCATGGAAGGGCTCTCCACCCCTGCTTCTAAGAGGGATCAGGCGGAGTAAACGTAGCACCATCCCTAAGTTTCCAGGCACCTGATGTACTTGGTTATCAAATCCAACAATGGCAGAAATTGAGAGACCCGAGGCTTCATCTGGGTGTCTTTTCTGACACCGTAGTAAAGTTATGTATTTCTGCTACCTTCTGCAGGAGGCAGCATAATGGCCCCTCAAAGATGTCTATGAGGGTACTTCAAAAAGTTCATGGAAAGAGTCATATTATCTTTTAATTCTATTTTTCCACGAACTTTTTGAAGTACCCTCCTACATTCTACTCTCTGGAACCTGGGGATATGTTACCTTATACAGCAAAAGGGATTTTGCAGATGTGGTTAAGAAGAGTAAAAGGGAGAGATTAGCCTGGATTATCCAGGCAGGGCCAACGTGATCACAAGAGTCCTTACAAGTGAAGGAGGGAAACAGGAGGGTCAGACAAAGAGATGTGAAGATGGAAACGGCGTCGGAGTAATGCAGCATGAGAAAGACTAAACTGGCCATTGCTGGCTTGGAAGATGGAAGGGGACCATGAGTCAAGGAACATGGAATCTTCCAGAAGCTAGAAAAAACAAGCAAATGAATCTTTTTCAAGTCTCCAGAAGGAATGCAGCCCTGCCCACACCTTGATTTTAGCCCAGTGAGACCCATTTCAGATGCCTGACTGCCAAAACTATAAGATAGTAAATTTGTGTTGTCTTAAGCCACCAAATTTGTGGGAATTTGTTACAGCAGCAATTGAAAACCAATATACTTTCCTTCAGAAATTCTTTGCTTCCCAAGGACAAGAATGAGACCTTCCTCCTCTCTTTGTGACTCTCCTCTCTTGTGACAATGCCTTGCCCACAGGAGTGCTTAATAAATATTTGTGGAATGGATCTACTTCCCCTTGCTCCATGAAAGATCTTGTCCAAAACCCTTAGTCACCTCTGTGCACATAATCACTCAAGACTTAACAACTGAAAAAAACAAAACAAAACAACAAGTGCTTTGTTTTTGTTTAAATTAAACAAAATATAAACGTACATGGCTTGGACTAGAATCTTCTTGAGGAGTACGGCCCTGGCTGTCCAGCTGGCACCTGTGGTCTGAACATGGGGCCGTGCACTGTGAGCCATGAGTCTCCTGTAGGGGTCATTTGGCCTCATGCAGCTGGAACTACAGTTGCTTCAGGAGCAAGAGGGAAGGAAGAAAAGAGGCAAAGGACGTCGCAATTCTTCTGTAGAAATTTTGAAGAACTAATAATGGCAGGGAAGAACCTTCCCTGATCCTAGTCAGGAGACCCTAGTCTCTTTCTAGGGTCCAGCCCTCCTTCCTCTAGGAAGGAATCTGACATTTATCATTTATACCACCATGTGGATTTATATCAGAGGGTCACCTCTTCCCAGAGTGTGTGCATTCTAAATTTGTTCTCTGTTCATCGTTAAAGTTTTCACAGATTGCCCTTCTCCTCTCCCCACAACACCCCTGAGTCTCCATGCTGTCACTGCCCCAGACTGGCCTTGCTGAGAAGATCTATGGCAAGGAAGCATGGCAGAAGAGACCTAAACTAAAATCTTTAATCATGTAGTACACCGACCCTGTGCAAAGATGAAAGTGCGGAACTGTCACCAATTCCTTGGGTAGATTCTTGGATGCTTTCAAGGCCAATTCCTGAGATGGAGCAGTTCCCATGTCTTGGCTATGGGATTATTTGCGTGTATGCATAAGGGTGAGCAAAACAGAATAGTTTAGGATGACCCCAGGCTCCTGTCTGAGTTATGAGAAAGACAGTGAGCTCCATTAACCACAAACTAAAGACAGTGAGAAGAGAAAGTCCCGGGTAAACAATAAAGTCCTGTTATGGTGCATCCAAAGAGCCTGCAACAGACCCTTTAGAGATGTCCAAGCAGACAATGAAGTTATGGGGTCTAGGGCCCAGGACAGAGGGCCAGCCTGGAGTAATCAGTATTGAGAGCTGATGTTGAGAGAACAGACTAATAGATGAAATCCCCCAGGGTGAGAAGAAAAAAGGGCAGAGTCTGGAACACTGCTCAACATCATCATTTCAGAAAACAGAGGTAGAAACCTAACAAAGAAACCGAGAAAAAAAAGGGGTGAAGAGGGTCAGGAGAGCTAGGAAATGTGGTCTTTTAAAAGTGAAAGAGGGGAAGGTTTCGAGAAGGGACGGGCCAAGAGTGTCAAGTGTTGCAGCAAGGTCAAGGACGATGAGACCAGAAAGAGGGCCCTGGATGGGGCAGTTTCAGGGCCCAGTAGCCTTGGTGAGAGCAGCTTCTATAGGGGGTGTGTGCATGTACATGTGTGTTGGCTGTGTGTATGCACTGGGGGAGTGTGGGTATGTGTTGGGGGGCTTGTGTTAGGTGTGTGTGCATGTGCATGTGTGCTGGGTGTGTGCACAAACGTATGTGCGTTGGGTGGGAAGGGGGAGCAGCAGTGAAACCATGAAGGATTAGGGAGTAAACATGAGCTGAGGATGCAGAGACAGCAGGTGTAAGCTACTCTTTTTAAGAAGCAAGGAAGTAAGGGAAAGAAAGAAGTTATTCTTCTTTATGGCTGAGTAGTATTCCATTGTGTACATATACCACATTTCCTTTATTCAGTAATCTGTTGTTAGACATTTAGGTTGGTTCTAACTCTTGGCTATTGTAAATAGAGCACCTGTAAACATGGGAGTGCAGGTTTCCCTTTGATATGATGATTTCAATTCCTTCAGGTATATACACAGCAGTGAGATTGCTGGATTGTATGGTAGTTCTATCTGTAGTTGTTTGAGGACCCTCCATACTGTTTTCCATAATGGCTGCATTAATTTATAGTCTCACCTACAATGTAGAAGCATCCCCCTTTCTCTGCATCCTTGCCAGCATTTGTTATTGTGTTTTGTTTTGTTTTGTTTTGCTCTATAATGAAAGAAACTTGAGTTTGAGAAGCACCCAGTGGAGGAGGGAGAAATGACTATGTCCCTGAGCAAAGGATCAGAACCGTGGGCCAAGGACAGTGACAGCACCACCCCGCCCCAGAGCATAGGCAGGCAGGGGAGGATGGCTCCTACCCATGGCTCTACCGTGGCTCTGCCCCAGCCACAGGCTCACCTCATGGAGCTTGTCAGCCTTCTGTGTCTGCTTCTTCCGACTTCTCTGAGCAGCAACTCGGTTTTTCTCTCTCCTTCGGACCTTCCTGTCATCATCCTCAGGGCTCTGGGGGAAACATCTGGTGAGATGTGGTGTCAAGGTCCCTGGCCCTGCCCTGCTCTGTGCTCGCTCTCCACTCAGCGTTGCTCACTGAGCTCCACATTGGACTTGCAGTCATCGGTGCGCTCGTGGCTACCTCGGTGGGCTAACAACAGCCCTTGTGTCGGGCTCTGCTTAGCCATTAATTCCCATGACCCCCCTGAGAAACGTGTGGTGTGACTGCCATTTAAAAGATGAGGAATAAGGAACTCGGAGAGGTTAAGGAACTTGCTCCAGGTATCACAGCTAGTAAGCGGGTAAGCGGGAAGTGGAACTCAGGTCTGCTGGTCCCCACACCAACGTTCACAAACCTCTACCCCACAGGGCGTGTGCCTGGATGAGTTGTGGTGACATCTGAGACTGGGAAAGCCAGGAGGTGTCTGCTATCTGGAACTTGCTATAAGCCAGTCCTTGCAGCACCACACACAAACAGGTAGTTTCAATACTGTGTGCAACCACAAAACTCTACTAACACACCACTGACAATGTGCTTATCTGAGCAATGCTTGACTACATTTTGTTCCAGAGGTCAGAGTGAATCAGAAAGCAAATTATGATGAGTCTTAAAAGCCTTTAGCTATATATGAGATTTAGCCAAACTTAGTCAAATCCTTCAAGAGTTATCATGAAACAGGCAGGCAGAAAAGTGTTATCTACCATGGGAAAATCACTTCATTCAGTTATAGAAAACATGGAAAAGTAGAGCAGTATTTGCTTTCCAGACCCCTGTGAGAAGACCCCAAGGGGAAAAAACACTACCTTTCAAGAATTTAAAAGTCAAGAGGTTAGTGGGGTACAAACACAGGAAAGCTACTCAATGATTAATATTAATGAAAACAAATATTAACACAAAATAATAAATATTTTCAGTTATCATTTTATCTGGTCTTGTATTCCAGTGAGAAAGACACATATCACCTCCCCAAGTTACTGGAGGTAAGAATTTCCAGCATGTGCAAGAGTGTAAGGGTATTAGAGGAGAAGAGTAAGTAACATACAGAACAAACAGAGGTGGCCTGGAGACAATGCTTAGGGGAACAGAGACAAGGTAGTCTTCCAGAGGCAAAGAAGTCTTGATAAACATAAGCAGAACATCACAGGGGGGACATGTGTAGATGACAGAGCTTTAGCATTAGAATCACACAGATTCTAGTTTTGTTTCTTCCTGTTAATATGGTCTTCAGTAAATGGCTTAAATTCTCTGAATTTTCCATTTCTTCATTTATTCTAAGTGTGATTCATTCTTTCAATATGTATTAACTGAGCACCTACCATGTGCCAGGCACTGTCCTAGGCACTGTGGATACAACCTCTGCAGCCTTCCTGCTAACAGCCTAATGCTTAGGGGTAAGATAACATGCAGTGAGATTATGTCCTAACTAAAGCTCCCAGCACACAGTATGTCCTCAAGAAGCTAGTTATTAGCCTTAGTTGAAATGCTTTTTTTTTTTTTAATTGAATCCCCCATAGTTCTTGTCACTAAATCACGCCTTTATTCCCCATAATCAAAAGTCACAGAGCACAAGTAAGCAGCCTGCATCCTGCCCTTTGGGTGCTGACACTTTAAACTGGACTTATCACCTATCATACATGGTCTTACCCACCATCTCAGCAGAAACCTTTAATCAAAACAAAGACGTGAGCAAGGTTTTGAGATACTCGTACATTATTAACCATATCTTATTTAGTCCTCACAAAAATCCTGAGGTTGAAGTTATTACATTGGGTGACTCTAATGTTACCCAACGACACTATGCGGCCAGCACTGAATTGGGAGGGGGAAGAGGTGCATAAGAATGAAAAGACCCAATCGACATCCTAAAGCCACTGGGTTCAAAGTTTCCAAATGTCGCAGAGGACTGACGGGATGGGGGCGAGGGGTTTCCACCAGCGCCGGGGGTGGAGTCTGCCCACTGTGGGCCTCCACCCCACACTCCGAGGACCGGTCCCACGTTCCCCATTCCGCCGGCAGCCAGAGGAGGGTGGATATTGGGAGTGGCTGGGGCCGAGCCGCCCCTTCAGGCTGAATTCCTCTTCTCGGCTCTCTGGCCCCCTCCCGGAGCAGCCCGGAAGGGCCCCGCGCCGGGACGGTGGGGTGGCATCCGTG
>NW_007728987.1:210509-213794 GCF_000696425.1 Galeopterus variegatus | reverse complement strand
CGGGCCTTCCCGTCCCCACGTCTGCCCCGCCCCCTCTTCTCCCACCCCCGCCTCGTTTCCTCCTCTCCCCGCCCTCTCGCCGCACCCCGGGGTCCCACATCCCACCCCTGTCGCGGCTTTCCGCTGGGGCTCGGCGCGTCGTGGAAGTCACGTGGTGGCTCTGAACCCCCGAGGGAACGCGAAGCCCAGCCGCAGGGGGCGACGCCGGGGTGGGCGGGGGTCGGGAGGCGCGGCGCAGACTTCGAGGTCCTTCGGCCGCTGTCGGGGAGCTCGGGGTGAGACACACACGTGGGCGGTTTGGGGTCGGAGATTTTCCCCGGTCCCATCACGGCGTCTTCCTGCGCACCGGCCACGCCTCCCTGCCGCCCCCTTCGCGGGGGTCACCGTCTTGGGGGACTTTCTCTGCGGCATCAGTCATCTGGGCGCCACTCTCACTCCTTGAGCGCCCGGGGAAGCGCAGGCCGGGAGGGGACAGCCGACTTCGCCGAGTCCCACCGCGCACCCGAGAGCCCCGGGCGCCGCGGGGCCTTTCTGCGGGGAGCATCCCCCGGGCTATGGGAAGGAGCGAGGCGGGGCTGCCCCGAGGGTAAATTCCAGGGTGGAGGGTGGGAGGGGGAGTTTGTCCTGGATAAAAACCGTGACGGGCTTTCCTGACAGCGAATCTGCCACGTCGGAACTCACTAGTGACAGGATTGGGGATCTGGGCTCATTATGCTGAGGTTAAATGGCCCGGGTCCTTTTTATTTTCAACATTAAATCGGCAGTGGCCCTGCCTACGGGTTAAGAAGTGTGGTTGCTGCCACGCTTCTGCCAAACTGGGGACCGGGTAGAAGTACGGCATGTACCCCTTCACCTGCCTGCCGGTTAAAAGATGTGCAGTCAAGACAATTGTGCATGTTCCCAGCAAATCACAAACTAGCGGCGGTTACAGGTTTGTGGTCTGCGTGCTGTGAGCACCCGGAAAGAGAACCGCTAATCTGGGTGGGCGAGTGGGAACCAGACCAGAAGGTCAGAAGTGCTTTCCTTCCAGGGGTCGCTTAGGCCTTCGGGTTCGTCGGCAGCAGTGCGGATGGGGGGCAGGCACTTCTGACTCCGAGTCCAGTGCACGTGGCTCTCCGCCAGGATTTAGGACCCACCCTTGCAAAAGCTTGGATAGCAGCTTGGTGTGAACTTGGCCACCTGGCTGCTGGCAGAAAAGCGAGTGGAAATTCTTGTCTGTGTGAGCGGGGGGCTTCGGCCACCTAAGAAGAGGGGAGAAGGAAGCCGAGGACAGAGGGTGGACGCAGCCCATCGTAGTCACACTGCCACACACCCCACCAGCGAGGCTGCACAGCACAGCCATCTCTGTGCTGGGTTATCTGCCTAGATCTTTTATTTCATCGGTCAGCATCACTGGTGGTTGCCCCGGGGCTATTAATTCTGCATCCCACATAGGTATACACGACGTGCCTTGCACAGCACTCTACCCACCACAGGTGTTCCGTAAATTTATTGCAGCAAGTCAGCTGAGAGCCCTCTTTCTTGAAAAATTAAAAGGTTACTAACAGGATAAGAAAGCCTCTGGGTCAAGTGGTCATAATTTTCAGAAGTGATCTCATTCCCCAGTGTTGTTTATGACTGGAATGGGCAAGGTTAAAACACCGCATGGACATTTAGGTGCACTCCGACGCTTCATTCTGGTTATTGCCGCTTTTCTGTTCTCACTAAGCCACACCACACTCTCAGTCCTCTGGGACTGTACCTTCTTTGTCTCCCCCCAAGAACCTGGGGTAGTGCTCCAACACACAACACTCTTCATACAGGCATAGTCTACTGTCTAGTGCTGTGCGAGGCTTTCCTCAAATATATTTAAAAGAGGAGCCTTGGTTAACTAGTTAGCATTTAGGGAAGAGATCAATTTGACCTACATATCATACATCAAAATGAGTGAATTAAATAGATACGGAAATAAAAATCAGGGAGATAAAGCAGAATTAAATTCTTATTAAAGCCCTGGGTATAAGACAAGGAGAAGATGTTCTAAGACTACATGTGATAGAAGAAATGACATTGGTAAGATTTGAACTATATAAAAGTGCTCAATTATTTTAGATGACAGTATAACCAGAAATTTGATACAGATTGGAAAAATGCACTGCATATGAGCAAGGGTTAAAATCTCTATTATATATACAGCCCATAAACAGAATAAGAAAAATATTGAGACAACCCTCCAAAGGTAAATTGCACAAGTGACATGTACTGGCATTTCCCAAAAGAAGAAATAATCAAGGAAAATAGATATAAGAAAAAATACAGATTTTAATAATCCTTTTAAAATAACAAATTAGCAAAATATATACTGTTAATTAGCAAATATTCACTGGCATCATTGTAAATTGGTATAAACCTGTTGGAAAGCAATTTATCGTAACTTTCAAGAATCATAAAGAAGTCATCACTTTTGACTGTTTTCCCACTTATAGAAGATCGTCCTAGGACGATCAGTAAAAACACTAGGGAGAAAAGTACCATATGCACTAAAAGTTCATAACAACATTTTAAAACTGAAAAATTGTAAGCACCATAAATGTCCAATTATAGTTGAATGACTAACGGAAATAAGTTATTGCCACAGAATAGAATAGTACATATCTTTAAAAAAAACAATCATGCAGACAAGTTTGCCACATGGGAGATTTAGTTGATATGACGTAATATGAGAAAATAGGATACAAAAAGAACGTGTATAGCTTGTATATAAAAATGTATGAGTATGAGAAAAGATTGGAAGAAAGTACACCGAGAGAGCAGCTTTTCTCTCGTGGTTGTGGAATTATAAATAATTTCTTTTACCTGTCTTTTTAAACTTTTTGAAAAATTATTTTATTATGTTAGTGTCTTAAATATTTCACATTTATAACTAATATCAATATATTTATATTATTCTCTTCCCTGGAGCTAAGCTTATTTGCCATACCAGAATGCCAACCCTTCTCTAAGTGGGATGCTCTTAGTCATAACAAGTGGGTTTTCTTGCTTTTCTGTAATATTTTCTGGTTTATTTTATCCTCCTAAAGTCAGGAGAAAGGCAAGCGAAAAAGAAGAAAAGATAAGCAAGAACAAATGTCTCTTTTTCTTCTGTCTTTTCTTTTTATTTGTATTTTCTCCCTTGAACCGGAAAGAGAAATTATATGATTTGGCAATTTCCTATTAATACCACAATGACCCTGGATTACATCTTTAGGGATGGGGGAGGAGGTGTAGGCGGTTTATAGCTCAGTGATCAGATCCTCTGGTGATTCA
>NW_007728987.1:207597-210247 GCF_000696425.1 Galeopterus variegatus | reverse complement strand
TTTCTTGCTTTTCTGTAATATTTTCTGGTTTATTTTATCCTCCTAAAGTCAGGAGAAAGGCAAGCGAAAAAGAAGAAAAGATAAGCAAGAACAAATGTCTCTTTTTCTTCTGTCTTTTCTTTTTATTTGTATTTTCTCCCTTGAACCGGAAAGAGAAATTATATGATTTGGCAATTTCCTATTAATACCACAATGACCCTGGATTACATCTTTAGGGATGGGGGAGGAGGTGTAGGCGGTTTATAGCTCAGTGATCAGATCCTCTGGTGATTCACTTCACAAGAAGACAGTTCTTCACAAAAACAAGTTGCTCAAATGCTAGAAAACCCTGTCACTAGCTCACCTATGCTCTTCTCTTTTAGGGAAACTGGCCTTTTAGTAATCGGACTCTGCTCTTTCTCAGAAGGTGGTCCTGCAGGCTTCTGGTGGGGCTAGAGAATGGGAAGTTGAAGGCGGGGACCACGGTGTTTACCACAAGTTGGCCACCATGTGTCAGGCACTGTTCAAGGCACTGGGATACAGCAAAAGAACCACACCTCATGGGACTCACGTTCTAGAGGAGCAAGACAGACAACCAAGTGTACTGCGTTAGATGGTGGTACATTTTATGAAGAAATACAATGGGTGAGGGGGTGCGTTTTTAAATAGGGAAGTCAGGCAAAGACAAGCAAGGCTTCTCTGAACAGGTGAGAGAAACAGTGTGCCTGACCATTCCAGAAACTGCAGGAGGCTCATGTGGCTGGAGTGAGGTAGGGGTGGACACCAAGAGATGAGGTCACAAAGACAGTAAGAGCCTGGTCCTGCAGGGCCTTCTGGGCTGCTTGGCTTTTACTCAGAGTGAGATGGGAAAACACCGGACACTTCCGGACAGAGATATGACATGATCTGACTTAAGTTTTTATAGGGTCACTTTGGCCACTTTGTTAAGGCTGAAAGGGGCGAGGAAGAAACAGGAGGTGATGGCAATAATCCAGGAGGGCTGGGACCAGGGCCTGGAAGATGTTGGGAACGGTGGTGGCCAATGCGAATTTGCCAGGAAGTGAATGAGCTTAAGCTTTAGGGTGTCTCATTTACACAAGCCCAAGATGGACCAGAAGGTGCCCTAGCAGTGTGTTCATGTGGTGACACGTTTTAATAAAATTTGCAAAAATGGGATATTTAAACTATAAATGGCTGAGACCACTGTCTCTTTTCACCTCAACACTCCCTTAATCCCCTCGGGTGTGATGGTGTTGAAATGGCTGTGGGCATTTGGGGGACCCTGGGAAGGAAGGTTTAATCAGATATATTTATGTATTTGAATATATGTAAGTGGTTTGCAGTTAGTTCTGCACAGAGTCACATTTTTGCTAGTTGTGTGGCCTCCAGGAATGTTTCCGCTACCCACTGTGCTAACTCACCCAATGGCATACATTCTACTGAGATACCAGACGCATGTGGGTGGTGGCAGAGAAGCAAGGTCTGAAATGTACAGCCCAGAAGCTAGTCTGTGAAAATCCTTCATGTCGTCTCACATGCAAAGTTGTAAGCAGAGGATTCAGTTCTTGTTTATGTCCAGTCAAAACAGAATTCCCTCCTGCCAGGAATGAATTGAACAATATAGCTTATACAAGCATAAATGTACCATAGGAGTTTTTTCATTTGTTAACAGAAGCGGCATCTTTGAGAAAGCTTGACTATGACATTTCAACTGCTATTTGGAAATATGTCATGGAACATTTCAATAAACTAGTTAGGGATTACAGACTGATTCCTGATTTGTTCGTATATAAAGAGCACCATCCTTTGTCATCTCTAAATTTCTTTATGTATGAAAGAACTGAAAGGAATAATATATATATTTAGTGAAATGGAAAAAAGAGATAAAGATAAGCAATTGAAATCTATAGAAATTTTTCTCACATCAATCAACAAATTGTAACAAGTTTCAGAGTATGTTAGAAGCAATGGTTGAATCAGAGAAAAAAATCACTGTCAAATGGAAGCAGTGAACAGGCTTTTTCTTGGATTGTCTGAGGATCCAGTACTGAGGGAGAGGGGATCATATAAACACAATGCAAAGCATTTACACTTCTTGCTGTTCTCGGCCAAAATATCATCATCGATAAAGAGAATACTAAACTCATAATATGTAGGACATACAATGAGGACGTCAATGACAAGTCGGTTACTGAGCGGCATCAGTTCGAAGAATATTTAACATGAATCTTCTTGCTGTTCTCGGCCAAAATATCATCATCGATAAAGAGAATACTAAACTCATAATATGTAGGACATACGAGGACGTCAATGACAAGTCGGTTACTGAGCGGCATCAGTTCGAAGAATATTTAACATGAATCACTGGAAAAGAAAACATGAAATGTCCTGAAACATTACAACTCATACATAAAAAAAATTCACAGAGGTTTTTCTGAATCTGATAATTCTAAAAATTACATGACATTACCAATGAGTAAATGTGCTATGAAGCTAAAAAAATTTATCTGAATATTTTTTAAAATCAAATTTCCACCCATCACATAGAAGGACTGAAACAGCTTTTTAGTCTCTCTATAGAAAATGGTTTTAAGGAAACATTGTGTTATGAAGAGGAGAACAGAGAGCATGCAGCTCAAAAGTATAAGAAGAAAGTATTATAGAGGTGTGC
>NW_007728987.1:205417-206867 GCF_000696425.1 Galeopterus variegatus | reverse complement strand
AAGAGGAGAACAGAGAGCATGCAGCTCAAAAGTATAAGAAGAAAGTATTATAGAGGTGTGCACCAAGTTAATAAAAATACAGTATTTTTCTTGAATTTCTGATGTTCTGGTATTTGTGAACTTTTTGAATTTGTAATTAGCTGTACTTTTTTTTTTTAGAATGAGAAAATTACTTTCCTAATTCCAGTCAGTGACACTGTGGTAGAGTTTGGCAGGGAACTAGCATCTAATAGTCAGCTAGTTAACTCTATAACTTTTGATGTTTTTATGATACTTGTTAATGCTGATAATAAAATCTACGGTCCATTGAAAAGCATATAGAAGAAAAAACTCCACACATTCCAATCACCCACACAGAGATAACTGCTAATATTTTGGCATTTGTTGCTTTTCCACATTTTTGTATGCAAGTATATATGTGTATATGTATTTACGTGCATGAAAACATCCTCTAACCTGATTTTTCACTCAAGAACATCATGAACATCTTTTTATGACAATAAATATACACCTGTGTCATTACTTTAAATATGCATAGTTTCCATTGTAGAGATATACCATAGCTGATCTAAATAAGTCCCTATTTTTCTGTTGTTTTCCATTTTTCCATATGATGAAACATATATATTGTTATAAATATCATTGTACCCACATATTTCCGCACTTGTCTGATTATGGCAGTAGGTTTAATTCCTAGGAATGCAATTGCTGATGAAAAGGAATATGCGTATTTTCAAGGTATTCAATACATATTGTAGAATGGCCTTGGAATTAATAGTCCTGCCAGCAGTGTGTGAAAATCCTACCAGCTAATTAGGTAACATTTTTGGGTGGGCTACATTTCAGGGTCAAAAGAACTAAGCTTGTTTCTCAGGCTGCTGTTGGACTCCTTACAAAGGAGAAGATAACAGGAACAGATAAATTAAATGGGACCTTCCCAAAACAAAATCTTTGAGGCTGTTTTTAGCAAAGTCCCTTCCATAGTCCTTTCTGCATGGACTGTCTGAAGCTGTGTCCCTGGAACCCAGGCCGACTCTCTGGGCTCTGCAGTCTAATCCAAAATACATCACCACATTACATCCACCCAAACTTCCAATTCAGCAGGCCTTTTTCTCCCCCAGTTCTCTTAACGGAAAGACTAGGAAGAAAGCAAGTCAAACCAGGGCATTCACATCACCTTTTCTAAAGGTATTCACATTTTAAAAGGAAAAAGTACAGATGGTGCATTTACCCCAAAGGACATATACCAAATGGTGGGATTTAAGATCCTACGGCTCTGAGGTGGGGGGGAGCGATTTGGGGGAGAATGCTTAATGACATGAAGTTATGTTATCATCCTCCTGTTCTCTATCCATTGAATTTGCCCTGAGAAAGGATAGAGGAAAAAATAAAAAGGCTACAGGAGAACAAAGGGGGTGGGGTGGGAGGGAGACAGAAAAAGAAGAGAGTA
>NW_007728987.1:203220-205056 GCF_000696425.1 Galeopterus variegatus | reverse complement strand
CCCTGGAACCCAGGCCGACTCTCTGGGCTCTGCAGTCTAATCCAAAATACATCACCACATTTCATCCACCCAAAGTTCCCATTCAGCAGGCTTTTTTCTCCCCCAGTTCTCTTAACGGAAAGACTAGGAAGAAAGCAAGTCAAACCAGGGCGTTCACATCACCTTTTCTAAAGGTATTCACATTTTAAAAGGAAAAAGTACAGATGGTGCATTTACCCCAAAGGACATATACCAAATGGTGGGATTTAAGATCCTACGGCTCTGAGGTGGGGGGGAGCGATTTGGGGGAGAATGCTTAGTGACATGAAGTTATGTTATCATCCTCCTGTTCCCTATCCATTGAATTTGCCCTGAGAAAGGATAGAGGAAAAAAGAAAAAGGCTACAGGAGAACAAAGGGGGTGGGGTGGGAGGGAGACAGAAAAAGAAGAGAGTATTCATGGTGAGATGCCAGCAAGTGACTACCTGGGTCAAAGAATGTTCTGGAATGAAGCCTGGGGAGTTTAAGTAACTGGTTCTCTACCCAGGTTTTTTTTCTCTCTCTCTCTGTCTCTCTCATGTCGGCAGCTCTACCTGCCTCCTCATCTTTGCTGCACTGAGCTCCATCCACCAGCCTTTGCCTGCTCCTCTCTTTCTGAGACTTTCATCTAGTCTTTCTCCACCCGAGACCTCTCTTCTGGGTCTCCCCTAAGATATCCCCCGACACCTCAGACTCAGCATGAGCAGCACTAAGTTTATCATTGACACAAACACGTTCTCCTGCATACTCTGTCCGAGGGATGGATACCAACAGCCGCCCAGCCACCCCGGGGAAGGGTGAGGCCAGCATTTTCCGAGGACCCCACACCCAGTCTGTCCCCACAGCTACACCTCCTATGCTGGGGCTAATCCAGGTTTTGTGGGGCCTAAAACTGGTACCACTGGGGGTACCCTCTTTAAGAAAAATCATTCAAATTTAGATTTTAAAGTTAAAATTTAATTAGAATGAGATAATAAATCTTAAAATACTACAAATATGACAAATATCCAGAAAATAGTGTACTTTTTTTCCATTGATGGCTGACACACTCCATGTGCTTTTATTTCCTGTGTGTTTGGCTGCATACTTTCTGACCACCTCTTCGTATAACAATGCTTTTGGAAGTTATTTTTATAGAGAGAATAGAAAGATAATTTAATCTTTTCTTGTGATTGAATTTTTTCATTTTTGATAGTTGGGATACATAAATCATGTGATTCTACAACAGAGATATATTTGCTGCTCACACCCTCTAGTACAGGAATTCTGATCAATTCTATTTTTTAAGATTCCCATCCAAAAGTATGTGCATTGTGTCAGCTGCATTGTCGAGTGTACTCCCGACTGGAGAGAACTTCCTTTTTGATTAGACTTTCATGAGAACCGAACCTTCCATCCCTGCTTATCTCTGGTGCTGGCACCATAGGACACGTTCACATCCCAGTAATCTCTGGCCCTGCACCTTCACATTGCCACACCAGGCGAGTTGGCCCGTCATGTGTTAGGAGTATCCTGGAAGCCATTCCTATACCAGTATTCCAGCAACACCAACTCTACTCCAAACTCAACGTATAACCCCTTCACTCTCTTTCAAAAATGCCCATGACCACCCCGGTGCCACCCGACTCTATCTGGACCAAAGGAAGTTCTGGAATAGAGACTGGGAAGTTTAAGTGACTGGTTCTCTCTCTCTCTCTCTCTCTCTCTCTGTCTGAGAGGAAATATGTCAGAGGGAAAATTGGAGTGGAAAGAGAAAATAGTCTTAACCAGTTAGTTAAAATATCTTTCTTTTGCAAATTTTACAAAGAATTTGACCAC
>NW_007728987.1:199167-201668 GCF_000696425.1 Galeopterus variegatus | reverse complement strand
GCATCTAGCAAAATAGTGTTCTACCTAGCTCTGAGGTGCTAGCTTCTAGTGCAGCCCTAAATTATAGCATGTCATGGGAATTATAGTAGCCTAGTATCTGAGGATATTGCTCATTATTCTCTTTTAAACAATGAATAAGACATTTGTCATTTGTGACTCTTAAAAACAATTTCACTCATTTCCTATAAGTCTTACCACCTACTACTAATTTGTAATTTCCTTGAAGGCATCTCCAACTTCTTGTATAGCACAGAGCTGGGATGACAACCCCAGTCACACATATGCTGAATGAATATAAATGACTTCCACTGGCAACACAGTGGATTTTGTCAGACAGCTTTGATATTCACCTTAACATACGGGGAGAGGGGAGTGCCTGGGACTGTTTCAAGAGATCTCTTTTCTCTCGTAACGATTGCTTGTGCTCTTTGCTTGTTTAGGGTGGAAAGAGCATGAGGTTCCTGTAAGAAAGCAGTAAAAAGGCTGCTTTTCAAAGAGAACTGAGTCAGTTTGTTATTTCCCTTGAACAGACCCTTACACAAAATGAGATTAACCTTTATCCTTGGTTCCATAGTCGGTCATCAGTGTTTCATGAATGGATCTCTCTTATATAAGTACTACTTATTTACTTATTAAGAACAGCATTAGCCTGTTTTCTATTGCTTATAACAGATTACCTGAAGCTGGATAATGCATAAAGAAAAGAGGTTTATTTCTCACAATTTCAGAAGCCGGGAAGTCCAAAGTTCCAGGGACACATCTGCTGAGGGCCTTTTGCTGGGTGGGAACTCTCTACAGGGTCCCAGGGTGACCCAGGCAATCACATGGCAAGAATGGCAGGAGCGCTCTAACATTAACATGCTCATTTGCTCACCTGATAAAATCATGAGTGCCACTCCCATGACAACCCACTAAACCATTAGCCAGCCCATTACTCCACGAATGGATTAATCCATTCACAGGGGCATAGTCGTCATGATCTAATCATCTCTTAAAGTCGCCCACTTTTCAACATTGCCATAGTCTCATTTCCCAACCTCTTAACACTGTTACAATGGGGATCAAGCTTCACTGAGTTTGGGGGAAACATTTCGCCTACAGCATAATGCAACAAACATCTCCAAACGCACCACCTCATCCAAGAACCAGAACACTGACAATCCTTTTTATTCACCTCTGTGCTCTTCCCTTCTCTATCTCCCTTCTCCCCCACCCTAACATCCTAAATTTTGTTTATCATCTTGTTGCTTTTTAAAAATTAAACTTTTTTATTTTCAAATATTTATGAATTCTCTTGCAGTGAGATCCCATGTACCCTTAACCCAGTTTTCCCCAGTGGTAAAATCTTGCAAAACTGTAGTATGATATCACAGCCAAGAATGATATTGACACTGATATAGTCAAGATAAAGAACATTTCTGTCACCACAAGAATCACCTGTGTGGCCCTTTTGCAGTCACAATCACTTCTGGTCCATGCTCGGCCCACCCCCTCCTTAACCCCTGGCAACCACCAATCTGTTTTCCATTTCTATAATTTTGTCATTTCAAGAATATTATGTAAATGTAATCATACAGTTATATAACTTTTTGAGATTGGTTTTGTATTTTTTTTTTCACTACAGCATAATTTCCTGAGGATTCATCTAGGTTGTTGCCTATATCAATAGTTTCTTCCTTTTTGTTGCTGAGCAGTGTTCCCTGGCATGGATGGATCACAGTTTGTTAAACCATCTTTAAGGACATCTGAGTTGTTTCCCAGTTTGTGGCTATTACAAATAAAACTGCTACAAGTCTGGGATAAATACCCAGCCGTGCAATTGCTGGGTCATATGGTAGTTCAGTGTTTAGTTTTTTAAGAAACTGCCAATGTGTTCTCCAGAATGACTGTATATTTTCAAATCCCACCAACAGTATATGAGTGACACCATTTCTCTGCATGCACTCCAGCATTTAGTGTTACCACTATTTTTTATTTTAGTCATTCTGATAGGTGTGCAGTGATATCTCATTATGGTTTTAATTTGCATTTCCCTAAGGGCTAATGAAGTTAAACATCTTTCCATGTGTGTATTTGCCATCCACATACACTCTTCCATGAAATGTTTCTTTATGTCTTTTGTGCATTTTGTAACTGGGTTGTTTGTTATTTTGCTGTTGAGTTTTGACAGTTCTTTATATGTTCTAGATACTAGCCCTCTGTCAGATATGTGGTTTGCAAATATTCTCTCCCACTCCGTAGCTTGTTTTTTCATCCTTCTAATATCTTTCACAGAGCAAAGATTTTAATTTTGATGAAGCACAACTTATCAATTTTTCTTTTTATGGATCTTGCTTTTGGTGTCAAGTTTAAGAACTTTTTTGCCTAGCCCTAGATCCTGAAGATTTTCTGCTATTTTCTCTAAATACTTTACCATTTTATATTTTATATTTAAGTGTATGATCCAATTAAGTTAATTTTCCTATAAGGCGTGAGACTTAGGATGACGTTTGTTTCTTTTA
>NW_007728987.1:197550-198891 GCF_000696425.1 Galeopterus variegatus | reverse complement strand
GATCCAATTAAGTTAATTTTCCTATAAGGCGTGAGACTTAGGATGACGTTTGTTTCTTTTATCTGTGGATGTCCAATCGCTCCAGCACCATTTGTTGAAAAGGCTATCTTTCCTCCATTGAGGAGTTGTTTTTGCACAACTCTCCGAAATCAGCAGGGCACATTTGCATGAGTCTATTTCTGGGTTCTCTACTCTGTTCTATTGATCTGTGTGTCTATCTCTCTCCCAATACCACACAGTCTTGATTACTATAGCTAAGTAAGTCTTGAAATTGGATAGACTGATTCCGTCTTCTTTTTCAGGATTGTTATAGCTATTCCAATTCCTTTGCCTTTCCATATAAGTTGTAGAACAATCTTGCATATGTCTACAAAAAAATTTTACTAAGATTTTGATAGGAATTGCATTAAACATGTATATAATTCTGGGAAGCATTGACCAGGTTGAGTCTTCCAATCCATAAACACAGTATATCTCTCCATTTATTTATATCTCCTTTAATTTCTTTCATCAGCATTTTGTAGCTTTTAGCATACAAGTCCTCTACATATTTTGTTAGATTTACACCTAGTCATTTTTGGGGGGTGATTGCAAGTGGGGTTTTTGGGGTGGTTTTTTTTTTTGGCAGCTGGCCAGGACAGGAATCAAACCCCAGATCTTGCTGTTATCAGCCCCATGCTCAAACCGACTGAGCTAATAGGCAGCAAATGGTACTTTGAATTCTGGTGGCTATGTGTTCATTCATAGTATATAGAGATACAGTTGGTTTTTGTAGGTTTATCTTGTATCCTGTGAGCTTGCTGAACTCGTTTATTAGTTTTGGGAGTTTTTTGTAGATTCCTTGGGATTTTCTACGTGGACAATCATGTCTTCTATAAATAGGACAGTTTCATTTCTTCCTTTCTGATCTGTACACTTTTCACTTTGTTTTCTTGACTTATGCACTGACTAAAATTTCCAAGACTATGTTAAATAAAACTTGTGAGAGCAGACATTCTTGCCTTGCTCCAGCTCTTAGAAGGAAAAGCATTCAGTCTTTTACCATTAAGTATAACATTAGCTGTAGGGATTTTGTAGATGCTCTATCAAATTGAAGAAGTTCCCTCTATACTTACTTTTCTGGGAATTTTTATCATGAATCATTGTAAATTTTGTCGAATGCTTCTTCTGCATCAGTTGATAGGATTGTGTGATTTATCTGGTTTAACTTGTTAATATGGTGGATTACATTAATTGATTTTCAAATATTAAACCAGCCTTGCATCCCTGGAATAAACACTGTTCATGGTGAACAATTCTTTTTATATATAGCTGAATTCTCTTTTCTAATATTTTAAGATT